>NC_047062.1:22031976-22331976 GCF_902459465.1 Asterias rubens | reverse complement strand
CTTGATGACGTACGTGTTACCACACACTGCAGCAACTGGGAACATCTGTTATACAGACAGAATTAAACGAATGTTACATTTTTATTGGTTTATTTCATAAAACAACATTAAAATGTACAGTATGGCAATTTTGAACAATTTTGTGGAAATCTTCATCTTAAAAGAGCCGTTATTTCTTCCAAAAAAGAAATATCCAAACAATATTGGAATAATCAAAACAAGTAATATCGACTGACATTGATTTTTAAAAACGACAATTCTGTTGAAATGTTCAATGACTTAATAGTATCTGGATGCTTTTTCATATGCAATTGTTTTAATGTGGAGTGGAGTATGCACTAGCTTGGAATATTGACTGGTTTGGGGTTTAAATTTAGACCAATTTTCCAGAATGTTTCGGAACTGCATAAAGAAAAGAGAAAGTGAACATACATTTTCAAATATTAATCGAATACTGACAAAAATATCACTTACCCATAGTGGGATCATGGCGGGAAAGTTGAATCTGTGGAAGATACATAGAAATATTTATCATACTTTAACATTTTTTAATGACTGGAATGAACATAATATCTTTGACTACATTAACCAGGGTTCTGCCCAGGATTTCTTAAATGGCAGAATTTTGTTTCCCTTAATCATAAAAATATACTCTAACCAAAGAACAACTCATTTTGTTCACTGTTAAATATGCAATGTTGCTTTTCGTTAAAGCCTTTGAAAGGGAAATTAAGGTTTTATTACAAAGTTTGGTAAATGTGTGTGGTAGCTGGAAACCAAGAACATTCTGCCTTAGGAAATCCTAGACCGCTCGGCCATGCCAGCCAACAGGGCCCAATTTCATAAGCACAAACATTTGCTGAGCATGAAATTTCTTCCTTAATGAAAACAGGATTTCCAACAAAATGTTCACATAATTTTCAGGATAAGTAAACAACAGCTTAATGCCAGTTACAAACAATATGCAACAGTTTAAAATTTGGTTGGTAATCGTGTTTTTTTTATCAAGGAAGAAATTTCATGCTAAGCACATTTTTATGAAATTGGGCCCTGGTCGATCGAACAGCAGAAAACTTTGAACAATGTACTTGGTATTGGCAGATTTTGACATAAGAGGATAGAGAACACTTACGGTGTGATTCCTGCACAGACTCCAAGGGGCACTCTCATGGTGTAAGTGTCCATGTCCTTAGCAATACTCGGCAGTGACTCACCCAGCTGAAGGGATGTGATGTTACATGTGTGCTCAACAACCTCTGTCACAATACAGAATAAAAGACTTTGTCACCTTGTGCATTCCGAGGCATTCCGAGGCAGGCAAAAAACTATATACGAGAAATTCTACATGTTGCTTCATATTGACCACATAAAACCAAGAATTAAAATAGCTTTGAGATGTCAAGGTTGATAAAAAATTGCATGGTGTAATCTCTACAAAATACAAGATTTCATGTATTTTTGTTGAAGAGGTATGCATTCCTAGCCACTTGTTTAAAAAAAAACACTATTCAAGCAAAATGTGAACAATTCTGTGATCACGCTTTAGTGCAAACCAACATAAAATAGTTCATGTTCGATAATCTTCATTGATTCTTAAGAGTTAGACTTACGCAGTCCTCTCATGACATCTCCCTCAGCGTCGATTAATGTCTTGCCTTGTTCTAATGTGATTGACTTGGCAATTTCACCCTAGAAAGAGAGATCAAATTGATTATTTGGCATGTTGTATTGACAAAGCATAAAAATGTATGGTTGCACAACTGCACACAAGGCAGGGTTTTGAAACATGAGGACTTACACACGTCCACACAGTGTTTTCAACAGTTTTTTTCTTCTTCTTATGTGCACGGAACAAAGAAATGTCCACAGAGGGTATGTAACACAAAGCTTTGTGTTTGCATGATAGTGTTGTGTAGATGCATTCATCATAGGTATCATATTGCAGGCTAGCATAGACTCTTGAACTTTTGATCTCTGCTAAATTTGACGTGGGGAGTTATTCTCACTCTAAATAAAAAAAACTATACTGGTGTATATTTCCAAATTTTCAGAGCAGTTTATAAAAATGTCCCTACCCCTCTCAGCAAATTGGACCATCTATTATAGGGCCTATTTCATCCAAAATACCTAAAGTTTGAGGTAAAAACCCCCAATTCAAAAATGGGAAATTATTTTCCTACTGTATCCTCTTTCAGCCCATGCAGTAAAAAAATGATTCTGTTCAATTAAACCTGGTTTTAATCGTACTTTACAGATTTTTTTCCCACAGCTGTTCGTATTCTTAATTTAGTAAAATGTTTATATATTCGGTGTATTTTTGTCTCAATGGTGAATTTTAAGTGTGTATTTTTGTATAACATGTTTTTAGACACGCAAAAACAAAATGCATTTCACTGTACAATTGTATTTTACATGTGACAATCAAACATGAATAATATTTATTAAAAAGAATATTTTCTTGGCCTCTCAAAACTGTCTAGAATAGAATATTTTGATGGCCTGTATCAGTATTAATGAGGCCAACGCTCTTTTTTTTTGCTCCCCATTTAGTGGAGTGTGGGTTTGAATCCCAGTCATGACATTTGTGTCCTTGAGGAAGACAGTTTACTATAATTGCTTCTCTTCACCTAGGGTTATAAATGGGTACTTGCAAGTGTAGAGGTTGGTATGAAAACACTATGGAGTGCCAGGGCTGTATACTCCCAAGAGAGCTGAGAATGATTAAATGAATTAAATTGGCCCATAGACCAGGGCATAAATGTAACATGCATTGATGCGGCTATTGTAAAAGTGCGCTAAATAAGAACTGGTTATTATTATTATCATACCAGGTTTTCTTTGATGAGGTGCTGGTATTTGAACATGATTTGTTGACGTGTCATGATAGTTGTTTCGCTCCATGCAGGGAAGGCTGCCGATGCTGCAGCGACTGCTGATTCCATCTCGTCTTGAGTGCACTTGGGAACGCGGGTTACCACTTCATTGGTGGCCTGCAATGATAGAATTAAACATACATTTTTCAATACACACTTCTCCAATCAAAGAGCTGATATGTATAAAGAACAATACTCAAAAATAGCTGTGTTCGTCTGATAGATTTAAACAAGGAAGGTAGTGGCAGCACTTGAAGACTTACTAATTACATCAAAAACTGTATGAGGTTTCATATCAACAGCTACTACATCAGCAGATCCAGTAGCTCTACCAACTGAGCTATCCAGCCCTATGTTGGTGATCCCCGTTTTAGTCAATATCTTTGTTCGGGGTGCCAGTCAGAAGCCATAATGTTATATTATTAGAAGCTTTTAACATGTAAACATCTAATTTTTAAAAAGACAATCAAGAACAAACGAAAACCTGAGGATTGCCAAAAAATGAGCCGGATCATTACCTGCTAGTAAAGATGGCAGACATGACACTGCGAGAAGTAGGTAAAGAACTAACAAAATATTATAGTTAGGGAACAAAAAACAAAAATAATTTCTCACCGGGTTGTGTACATCAATCCATTCTGTAGCCTTGGATTCAACAAACTCTCCGTTGATGAACATCTTAGTTGTGGGCTGAAGAGGATGAAGTACAATGTGTTAATAAATAATGTATATCAACTCTGGCTGCGAAACACTACTTTGTATGAAGTAAAAATTTCTTTTCAATAATTTCAGATTTATATATAAAACATCATAATGAGGTTTCATATTCAGAAGTACACGTTTTTTTCTCATCTTTGTCATGATTGTCTTCAAGTTCAGGCCAACAAAATCAGGCAAGAATTTTATCTTTGGAATGGCACAAAATAAAAACTCTTGTAAAGGGTACTTCCACTTTATGTTTTAAACACAAATTTATGGGAAATTTTTCAAGGGACCCAATATCATGGTACTGGGGGAATTTGATTCCCAGACCTGTATAATCTTTTGTTTACAATTAATTTTACAACAAAATACATTTTCGGAAAGATTAGAATCATTTGATCTCTCATAATACTTTTTAAATCATTGAGGACCCTCCATTAATTAAACAAAAAGACGATACTAAACAAACAACACTGTGTATATTGGGCATGTCTGTGAAACTTATCACAAAAGTACTTACTTTGTAGAGATCACATGCAGAGGAATTCTATTGCATAATTTTGACTACATGTAGTATGGTGACTTTATGTCAAGTCTTTAAACCAACACACAGCTATTAAGTACAAATTGCAAATGTTGTAATTGAATGAGTGATTGATTTATTGCCCCCATTGATAGAATGTGATGGTGAGATACACATGTTTTTTTTTTACTTACTGCTCCATGGTGGCAATATCTCCTTAGTGCACCAACAACCTGCAGAAGACGTAAGGAAATATTAAATAGAGTGAAAGACTGTCCTGTCAAGGGTGCATGAAATAGACCCTGAAGGCAGAGGACTCTAGATGGCTGGTTCATTTGAGTTTGGGTTTGGATCCTGGTCACCTGTGTCCTTGACCATGACAGTTGGTGCTGCATACTCCAAAGGAGTTCAGGGTGTGTTAGGAATGCTTGAATTTAAAGAAAGGGGGTAGTAGGCATACTAAGGAATCTGATACCCGGTACTATTAACAGCTTAAAAAGCAATATAAATATCAATTTTATTTATATAATGATGAATTTAATAAAGACTCCAACATACATCTTAGTAAAGTCATCTTAGTTTGACTTCACATCCATTATGATAGTAGAATTAAAATAGAAATGTATTTAATTGTTGATTTGAAGTACCATTTTTAATCCTAGAAATGACACCCTGGCCTCTTGTGTAATTACAAATATCTGCAACAAATAATTAAATGCTGGGAAACATTTTTTGAAAGATGTTTGAAATTGTTTGCACATCAATGTTGTGCAATAGCTGTACCCTACAACTATTGCATAACTTGTTCATCATGCAGAACTAAAGCAAACTTACTTTTTATCTCAGATTTCCCATTCAGATAAAAGAGGATTAATTTCTGATTAGCAGGAATCAATGGACAATGTAAAGTAGGCTTTGGTAGGTTTTCACACAAATCAAATTTTGTTGTATTGTCAATGTCCACAGGGATCATGACCAATTCAGTCAGTCTTTGAAATATTTTTCTGGCGAAATATTTTGTTGATGGTGTTTTATTAAATAAGTGTTTTAATTTTTTAATCTTTCTGGATCCTTCCCTTAATCCCTTTCCCCTCTCTTTTTCTATAAATGGATATGTATTTATTTGTACTTGTTTTATGCCTCTGAAGAAGGTCCGGCTTGGATTGAAAGCTAAGGCCATCTACCCTATTCATTATAAGTGTTTTAATTTGATATAATTTTAAGTTGTAAATGTAAAAAATTTGCATTTGGGAAATCTGGTCCAAAGTCTAGTAAAAAAATTGTCTTAACTGGATGGCTGCCTAATTTATGCACACTACTTTGTAACTCAATCCAGTCTGCCATCGACTGCCTAGGGATGGAGGGTTAGGACTATCGCAATGGTGGTCCTGACATAGGCCTACTCACTGAACACCATTTTGGTGAGAAGTGTCTTTGAAATAACATAGCTTTGTGCGCTTGCTATTGAATTTCCGTTTACATTGTTTTAAAATAACTAGGCATAGGTCACAAACCAAATGTTTAATTTATAAAGTTAACATGTTTTTTAAAAGGTCAATAATCCAACAATTTACCACCCAATCAGTATTTTTTTCAAATTTGTGAATGGGTTTAAAACAAAATATAAATAAAAAGGAGCATAACCACCCAAAAATATTTCTTTAGAGAAAAAAAAAGGAAACAAATTGTAACATTAATTCATGACATTCCTTTAAAAAAGGTGTAGGTCTGATACTGACTAGGGACCACACAGAGAATATAGCTTAATTCGTCACCAAACTGCAAACAACCAACCAGGCACCAAAAATGTCGTCGTGTACCAAATATTACAGTTACACAATGCAATTTCGTCATTGAATAACTGTTCATTACGTATCTATACATACCGCATGCTGCCCTTTAAAAACATTAACAACCACATTTTATCCTACCCAAGCACAGACAGTTCCAAAAGCAACTTTAACAACTCACCCCGGGAACTCGAGTGGCTAGACGTAACATTTTGGAGTGAGTTTCCTGCACCAGAAAAGTAAACGGATGACCTCCAAATGAGTTTATTGAAAGCCAAAAGAACTCAACCTCACACCCAGCAGAACCACAACGTTATCGAACAAATCGTGTTAAAAACGAGGTTGACAATAGTTGAGCCATGATTGGTCAATCTCGGAGGTGTGTCTAAAAATGTTTTTTGCAGGTGGGTGGTGCCCAAAAGGGGAATATTATTGTCCCCGGTAGCAAATTTCATACCAATTAATTGAGAGTGTTTGAAAAAAAGAGAAATTTAAGTCCAACATTCCCAATCTATATTGAGCCTACTAAATTGTTGTGAAAAAAACATGCACCGGTTTCAATGCTGAAATGTTTTTGGTTGATTCTATAAGTGGTTGTGGGGTGATCCATGGAGGTATCTAATTCTACCTCCATGGGTGATCGAATCATTGCCAATGGCCGGGCTATTATGATAAGCTAGCTAGCAGTCGAGTCAGAACACAAATGTAACATTCAAATTCTATAATGATAAAACAATGCAGTGATTTTTATGATGACGATTTAAAATAAAAGTTACTTTTTTTTGGGGGGGGGGGGGCTAGACCTCTAAGAAATTCACAACAGTCAGTGTCATTGTAACTAAACATGCGATGGTCTTTGAACCAACCAGTTTTCGATCCAAATTAGAAGAAAACAAAAATACACAGAGAATGACTTGAAAAGCACAAAATTCGGGAATAAAACGATTTATGGGTGGGGGTGATTATTACTGTGGGAAGACTTACATAACTCTACGTTTCGGACAATGATGACAGAGAGAGGGCGCTATTCCTATTTTCCAGTCTCAAGATTATTTTGGTCTTATGATCTCCAGAGTCCATGATCTAATCTAAAAAACTAAATAAAAGACTGATTGCGTTTTATTATTTATGTCGGTTGTGTGTCATTATAAGAAACCCAGCTTGGAAGGACAATTAGTCTTCAGTAACGAACATTTTGCCGCCTTATAAAGTATGTCCAGTTTGATCTAATTTGGAGTCAATCGGAGAATCGAACAGTGCAGTCAGCAGCAGTGGGTCATCGGATCGGATCGAGAGGGCAAGTGCAGTGGAGTGGTGGTAAATTACTTCTTTATATTTGCATCTCATGATCTCTGAGTCCACCACAGGACGTTCGAATAGTTGTATTTCACACCACGAAGATGTGCTTCTATTATTAAAAAAACATTCTCGACAGTGGAAGTATTCGCTCACTGGAGGTAACTACCCCCATTATATAACGACACTGTTCAATAACAATAAAACAGAAATATGGGATGGGTCATTTCCCCTTTTGGTTTTTGTTGGGGATCTGAGTTTAATGGAATTAAGCAAAGGGGCTATTATTAAGTCAATGTCCTCATGATGAAAGCAGGTCAGTTACTGCGTATATGTACGCGTGCACCCTCCCTCTGGAGAGCGTGCATGCAGTTGCAATAGCTGGAGGAGAGAGGTCCACAAACATCAACGACAACAGGCCTGTTTTGATCGCGACGACACAGCCCCAATTTTGGTTGCGATAACGTAGAGGAGGGTTATGTTATCGCAACTACCCCAATTTAAGCCTAACAATACATCAACAACACTAGAGGAAAAGATGTACAATCCAATCACAATTATTTTCACTTGTAATGATTTAAATTAATGATTAAATTTATTTAAAGAAAAGCCAACTAACTATATGAACTCTTGTCTTTGTCTTATTTGTCATTTCTTGTTGTTTAAATGCAGGTGCACCTTGCCTGACATGAGTCTTTCAATCAACTAATTTCTTGAGAGTTTGAGCTTTTAAGATATCATGTCTTCAGAGCGGTTTGAGAGCCACCAGGAGGAGCTCCGGACATTATTTGAAGACCTCAAATACCGAATTGAGTTCAGGATACCTAAGGCTGATGGTGGTAAGTTCATTTTTTTTTTAAATTGTTTGGAAGGGAAAATGAACAGTATTTTTACACTTAAGGGCTTTTTATCATAATCTGGGAAATACAAAAACGTAGTAGTATCAGTTTGACCTATTTGTTTTCTTCTTCATTTTTTGTCAGAGGAACGCAAGAAGTTGATTCGAGATGCAGAGAGAGGTTTAGAGGAGGCAGGCCTGGTGGTGAGTTGCAGGCTTTTAAAATAACCAACGGCACCCTCAGCAATTGCTGTGGTGGCCCGTGCTTTTGCCTGTGGGACCCTTTGCAAAGTTCCAAAACAAAGAAGTTCCCCTTGCCAAAGAAGATTTGCTGTGCCCTTTTAAGAGAAAAGTTTAAGGCCTGACTCGAGTTGAAGCAATGGAAGCAAATATAGTAGATACAGACATGGTGTTACCACAAACCACATATAAATTGAGGGGAGGTAGTGCTTTCAGCTCTACCAGCCAGGCTTCTGATGGATGATACCCAAGCCTACATCCGTATGGACTGCAAAGGGGGTAATCCCGTTTCAGCCCCAGGAGTTGGTGGCAACGGCCCCTGTACTGGAAAAATAGTTGATTTGTAGCCTTCAGGCCTTGTGTGTCTGGCGACTTGCATACAAAAAAATAATAAATACTTCACCATGCAATGCCTCAAATCCCATATATAACTTCTGATTTATTTAACCCTTTTTTCAGCTTCAAGAGATGGAGGAGGAAGCCAAGCCAGCCCTCAAATCCCATATATAACTTCTGATTTATTTAACCTTTTTTTTTCAGCTTCAAGAGATGGAGGAGGAAGCCAAGCCAGCCCCAGGCACGTATCGCAGTCAGATGGTCGCCAAAGTCAGGAACTTTCGTCGCGACATGGATAAAATCAGCAGAGACTTGGTCAGTCTCCTTTTTATCTGTTTGTCTTCTTGCATGTATTCCATTTAAAATAATCTTGTAGAAGTAATTTAAGAAAGCTCCTTTAAAAAGTGTTGTTGTGAATCTTGCTGCCTTGTGAATTTGTCAATACTGTACAAAACTATACATGTCGGGCATGATATTTCTTTTGCCCTTTAAAAAATCTGAAAATTGTGATTAAATAGTTTGAAATGTCTTTTTAAAGCCTACATCATTTGTAGGTCAACTTGTGTAATCAATAATATAAGATGCTTATATTTTTGTCCTAGGACCAACTACATGTATCATGCCTGACATTTGTCACTGAAATAGTTACCAAAAGTACGCTTGATTTTCTTCTACTTAAATATACATGTAATAGTTACTATATTCTATATTTTCTTGGACATTTCAGAAGCGAGCCAGCGGTAGTGGCAGCAGTCGCAGTGAGCTCTTCCACTCACAAAGTAACTTTGACAACCAGGTCAATGTAAGTGCATTTTGATCAAAGACTGTGAACATCATTAAGTGTAATTCAGTATCAATTAATAAAACAAAATCATTGCATGTAATAGACCCCAGTACACACTTATCGCACAGAGAAGGGTTCACTTGGTGTAGCTTGCAGTGCGACTATATTCAGTCATGAAGGCTGCACTTGAAAGGAAAAAAGAAAGAAAACTGCACATTGCAGTGAATCAAGGAAGACTATAGGTCGAAGGTACAAACAAGATTTGATTTTCAATTCTTCAACCATGATTTGTTGTGCTTTAGGCAGCCCAATCATCTCAACGCTCAAAGCTTTTGCAAGGACAAGACACGTTGAACAGAACCTCCCAAAGCCTGGACAGGACCCATAGAATAGCAGCAGAGACAGACGAGATAGGAGTGGGGATTATCGATGAACTGGACGGGCAGAAAGAACAACTCCTGAACGCCAAGGATAAGGTGAGAGTTTTTAAAACCCTCCAACTGTCTGACTGTTTGATATCATCCAATGTGGTTTTGAATTGATAAATTGTGGTGACTCCATCTACATGTACATAGTGGAATGTAAACCCTGTACTCTTTACTGTCTGACCATTCAATACCATTCACGTTCGTTTTGAATGATTGATATACTATGTCAGCCTGCAATATGATACCATACACTGAGCATTACATTGTTTTTATTTTTGATCGACAGCTGGAAAATATGGACAGCAGTCTTGGCAAAAGCAAACAGATTCTCAACACCATAGGCAGAAGGCAAGTTATTTATATAAATAAATAGGCATGTGACTCATAAAAAAAGAGAGAGAAAATGGCCAACAATGCATTTACACATAAATGACAGATAAAACAGGTTACCAAATTGAAATCAGGGTAGTCAAAAGACACACGAACACCCCTCTGTCTAACACCATGTAGAGATTCTCATGTGGATTGTATGTGTTTTTTTTATTGGCAGGATTATAACCAACAAGCTGATCCTGGTGGGTATCATTCTAGTGGAGGCAGTAATCTTGGGACTTATCGTTTACTTCAAATTCTTCGCATCCTCTGGGAGCAAACCAACCCCTGCGCCAACACTTAAACCTCACACAACGTGACAAATGAAACTTCAATCACAGACCATGGTCCAATTTCCTAGAGCTGCTTAAGCACAACAAGTAGCTTAGAATAACATGAGTACACTTAAGAAGGATTTGCAAATTTTGCATGGTGGAATGTTGATATACATGTAGTAAGGTTTGCGGTAGCACCATGTAATGATAATCTCTCATTGAGTTGGGGTGGTTCTAAAAAGTATGCTTACCAGAGTAAGGTTACCAGCTACACTACCATGTCACATGTACAATTTGTGACTGGTATCCTGATCATTTCTGCTTAGCAGAGAGTTGTTGAGCAATATTTTCTGCTTAAGCTGGTCTATTATTAAATAGGGCCCATATCAGAAGATTCATAATGAGAATTGAATAGCATGAAATGCCTCTCGAACCTTTTTAAGAGGACACTAATTTTCTCTCTTGAAAAGATGACAGAAATTAGAGAAAATTATAAATAGGAATGAGTTCTTAATTCCCTTCCTCTGCAACCATTGGTGGGATTGTTGTATCAACTTATTCTCAGACCTTATCTTTAAAGCTATTTAGTGTATATGTATAAATTTTGGAAAAACTCTGCTACTTATAAATTACCCAACTCTATTTTAAAAATGGTAATATTACCATGGCCTTATGCGTTTGATAAGGCTTCTGAATTGTTTTTGTTTTGTTTATTGATATCACTATTGGTTTTGTAAACAATATTAAATTGAAGATAAACTAGGTTTCTCAAACACCTGGATCCCTTTTTGTAAAAATTATTGGTTTCATTTGGTACATAAGCTCATTACGTGTCAAATAATGTTGCATAAATTGCGTTGGCCATCATCGCCAAGGTTAAACAATGGAGCGATGGAAATAATTAAAGGCAGTGGACACTATTGGTAATTACTCAAAATAATTATTGGCATAAAACATTTCTTGCTGACTAGTAATGAGGAGAGGTTGATGGTATAAAACATTGTGAGTAAAGGCTTCCTCTGAAGTGCCATAGTTTTCGAGAAAGAAGTAATTTTCCACAAACTTGATTTCGAGACCTCAGATTTATAATTTGAGGTCTCGAAATCGACCATCTAAATGCACACAACTTCGTGTGACAAGGGTGTTTTTTTCTTTCATTATTATCTCGCAACTTCGATGACTGATTGAGCTCAAATTTTCACAGGTGTTATTTTATGCATATGTTGAGATACACCAACTGTGAAGGCTAGTCTTTGACAATTACCAATAGTGTCCACTGCCTTTAAGTCTGTGTTTATGCGTCACACACAACTCTCAATCAATGACAGGTCTTCCTTTGACCTCGGTGAGGGCGATGTTCTAGTTTGTGACATCATATGCAAGGAGTCTATTCTATAGTTCACAGTGGTTAAGCTTGGAATGGAATTTACTCACTCAATTAGCTTTAAGCTTCTATCAGCCAATTTACAGATTTAATGCCGACATGCCTGTTCGATTTGTTGTAAATAATCAGGCCTGATACTTTACGTAGGCAACAAAGGCGATTGCCTCCATGCCCCCTGGTCATTGCCTTGGTGCCATTGAAATGCTCCAGTAAGGTGCCCTTTACCAAGTAGAAAATGTCTTGGTGCCCTTGCCCTTTCAAAAATGAAGCATACAGGCCTGAATAATCCTTGTTTTTTGTTGTAATCTCACATTACATGGATGCATGGTTTACAGCCTGTTGGGAAAGAAACCCTTAAATAAAATTTAGTTTAAATATTTGTTGTTTAAATATTTAAATATTATTGTCCAAGACAGATTATGATTTCTTTTTTTGTTTAATTTTGAGTGCCGCAGAAATCTGATGGAATTTTCGTTTTTTAGTGCATCGTGGTTTTTTTCTAAAATGGTGGCATATCTGGTAGTGAGAATCACTGTGATATTTAAGGGAATTCTCATTTACAGATTATAGAATTGTAAATGTTTTACATGTACATATACCAAAAGTCATTATTTTAAGAAATAATAACTGTATGATATAAATACTGGAAAAGAATAAAACACTTCTTGAAATTAACAGAAGTATTTGTAATTTATGCCGTGTCGTGACCATGTGGTCGAGGGTACTGGGCCTCATCAGCTTTGATTGCAGTGACCAACCTGCTAACAATTTTGAAATAATATACAACTTATTTCAGGCATCATACTTGGAAAAAGTAGGAACAGTTTTATCAAATACAAAGGCTGACCTACATGTTCACATGGTGCAGGCTTTTATAGACTTTTCAGGCTATTAAATCACAATTTTCCTGATTTTCCCCAAGGGCAAACAAAATCGGTAAAATGGACTTAAGGCCATTATACACTTTCGGTACAGGAAAAAAAGAAGTTCACAGATTTACTAATAATTTACAGGATTTACAGAAGGTAATGGTGAAAGACTTCTCTTGAAACATTGTTCCATGAAATGCTTTACTTTTTGAGAAAACATTAAAACAATATAAATTCTCGATAGCGAGAATTACGGATTTATTTTAAACACATGTCATGACACGCGAAACGTGCGGAAACAAGAGTGGGTTTTCTCGTTATTTTCTCCTGACTCCGATGACCGATTGAGCCTAAATTTTCACAGGTTTGTTATTTTATATATAAGTTGTGATACACGAAGTGTGGGACTTGGACAATACTTATTGAATGTGTATAATGGCTTTAAGTAGGAAGAATACCATCCCTGTTCCTTCTATCTATGTGTGAACAACAACGTAAAAGACTAATGCAACAAAGATGTGTCAAATTTCATAACGAGGATTATTTATTTACATTTTGTTATTTGATGTAGTATCAGTATGCACCACTTTTAATTGTCCATACAAAATAGCGTTACTTTACAAATGGTACTGACTCAAAAAAATAATTCATTCACAGGGACTGACCAAATCACACATAATTTGTTGTGTTTTTGTTTTGTGTCTCACTCCATAATATACATGTTATACAAATGAAATATTATTATATTGTACATTCACGATACTCGAGATACGATATACAGTCATAATAATGCATACACCAGCAAAGACTCACAGTCAGCCTGTATGGACTGATCACTTCATAGATACTCAATACTCCAAACCAACTCAGGTTTCTACATGACGTACTTCAGGGCCCAATTTCAAGGAGCTGCTTAACAGTCGATTTTGTGCTTACTGTGTGTTTTCCATTATCAACGCGCTGCTAACCGTATGCACACAAAAAGACAAGCTAACCCTCCGATGCTTACTGCATGAGAATGAATGACGCCACAATGCAAATCCATAGTAAACGCGCAAGATGGCCGCATGATTTTCTTGCTAACCTGTGAAATACGCTTATAAGCAAAATGTTCTGCTTACCGTTAAGCAGCTCTATGAAATTGGGCCCAGATCACAGATTTCCATCCAGCTGTCCGACATTTATATAAAGCATGTACACAACACATCTCCATCCTTGCATATCTCCAACATACACACACTTCACCACAAGATGATTGCGGCGAAAACATTTATCTTTCAAAACTTTTCTCACCGACGGACAAGTTGCACATTATTGAGCATACAAGCATACTCACACATTCACAGTTAATACAGCATTGATTATCTAGGAACAGAATTGCGTACACATACCAACAACATAGTTACTTAAGACTCACAGGGGTAATTTTCAAATGGGATATACCTTAGCAGTTGGGAGAAACATTGTTTAAGAGGGTTTTCAGGACAATTATGTGAACACAATTCTAGAAACTTATTCTTGAAGGTTAAGGGCCATTTTCATTGTCAAAAGCTACACACGCTCCCATTATTTAATAGATGTTAATTTTGATTCAGGGATAAAGGATATTATTTGAAATTACCCTTACATCGATGTGTGTTATCACTGTATACTCATTACATTCTCGAGTTCTGTGAAAAAAAAAATCAAAGGCATGTTACTCAGGTGGGATTCGAAACCCACGACCGTTGCCAATCTAGAGCAGGTGTCTTACCAACTAGACCACCAAGATTGCCGGTAGCTAGAGGCTGCCACTATGTTAACTGCATCCTGCCACACTATTCTGTGATTGTACATAAAACAATGTATGCTCGTGTGCTAAACATGAGTGTAGTCAGGAATAGTGGCACTCAAAACAAAGCTCAAAATTGCATTCACTAGGTGTGACTCACTCCCAGTTTGAACTACTCACTCCCTGCCTGAGGTTGGGCATACTCGCACTTCCTATGTGGCAACCTCTAAACATTTGAGCATACAGGGGAGGTCGATTCACAAAACTATTCCTTACTTAGGATCGATCCTAGGACGCGTCCTAAGTTAGGATGAGTTACTCGTCCTAACTCCAGATTAGATGAGTCCCAACTCTTTGTGAATTCGACCCCAGGAGTACACTCACATTAGCACAAGAGTAAAACACTTCCAATTTCATAGTGTCATTTAACAGAAAGCAAATTTGTGTGCCAACTATAGCAGAAACATTTGCTTGCAGCCAGCTTGCATGTTCACCATGAATTTGCATTGTTGTGTAATTCATTTGTGAATAGAAAGCAGCAGAAGTTCAGTATGCGTTTTCTTGTAACTACAGTTACAAGCATTATGAAATGGAAATTAAGCCCAGAATTCACCAATGATAGGCAGTGTGGTAAATAACTAGTGCCATTGCTATGTAGTTGCTATGGGTCTAGGCTCGATTTCACAAAGAGCTAAGATAGATCTTAACTGTGTATCAATCTTAATTGCTAAGCAAAGTGTGATGTCACAATACAAATCACTATGGCCAAACTACCTTAAAAACAATCTTCAACAGTTGTGGTCCTAAGGTGTAGTTACTTTTTAAACATTATCTCTCTGTAAATAATAATTATCAACAAACATAATTATATATCACATATCATACAATATGTATATATACAATAGCACAGTCCTTAAAATTGGAAAGGGGGGGGGGGAGAGTGTAACACTGGTTAAATATAACATGACAAAAATATACGTTTAAAAACACATTTTCAGTGAGTAGACCAACCAATTGAAACTATAAATGTAAGGGTCATGTTTGGTGGCCACATTTGTGCCAAAAAACTATCTGTGTACAGACCCCTTGCACGTGACGACACATGACCCAAACAGCGCCCTCCCTGATGAGGTCAATGAAGAACTATCATTAGCTGAGAGTCAACACGGTACCATTGTTTGACCTCAGCGATGGCCGCTAATGCAAGGGGTCTGATGTGTAGATGCATTCACAACAATTGATGTACTGTGGGCTAATGTAGCTTATTTACCCTTCAATACCCTAGTGAGTGATACTGAATGGTCAGACAATTGAAGGGTTCATTTGTTCGTATACAGCCATTTCGTGATTACAGCACTGTCTATTGATGTTGACACATATAACCCACAGTGAAATCATAATAGTGATATTATAAACTGCACAGATGAGACAAATTCATTACGAAGGGGGCAAACAATTACTGTGCATGAATAAAAAGTAAGCCATAACTTCAGCTGCGCTTTGAACGCTATCCAGGGTTTCAATTGGATAGAGCCCAATCACCCATGTATTGTTTCATTATGTTGGCCTAAGGGCTGCACTAGTAAACTGGGCCCAATTTCATGGCTCTGCTTACCGCCGAATTCTGCGTTTACGATCGCGATTCCCCGCTTACGTGCAAGCGCCGAATTTCTGCGCTAGCCTTGTAAGCGTAGAATGCCAAGTAACATGGAGTACGCACGCGCAGAAGCCCAAATTCGCCGCTAACCCGTGAAATACGCTTGCCGTAAGCACAGAATTCCCTGCTTCCGTAAGCGCCAATTCTGTGCTTACGGTAAGCACAGCCATGAAATTGGGCCCTGATCATGCAGTGACATGGGATCTGCCATACGCTAATAAATCGCTGAAAGGAAAGGAGAAATAAAGGAAAGTAGGACTAAAGGCCAAAGGCACTGTCTGTTTCAAACCCTCATGCCCCAAAAGTCCCCCATCCTGTGGCTCAGTCTTCAGTTGCACATCTTTGAAGCCCAGTAACGAAAGTGTAACTTTTCAAATTAGTTATGGAGTGCAAGCTGGAGCCGAAGTCATAGCCTAAGATGTAGCCAAGCTTTTAAGAAGTAAGCTCTTCTCAAAAGCTTGGCATCATCTTACAGCTACTGGTTCCCTCACAACTGGTGCCCGACAACTGTTTTGCCAGGTAAATAAGTTTGCAAATACAATTTCTGCTAAGCAGTTTGACAGTGGGTCAAGATTACATGTTTAACCAGAGGTTAACGCTTTCTCTCAGGAAGACAAATAAGCATGTGTCCTATACTAAACAAAGGTTCAAAACATAAATGGAAGTAAGCCTGGGCGACTAGTGCGACTAGTGTTGTTGTCGCGACTACCGCTTTTCAACTACTAGGTTAATCATTCCGCCTCGATTACTATAAAAGTAGACGCGACTACCTGCTTGGTGAACCAATTTTTGTGCTCACGACTACTCACAACAACATAATTTACTTATGTAACACAATCAGACATCAGTGACAAAGTCCCTCAATCCTTTCAGCGTATGAAGTTGTGACTATATTGCGCCTGCGACAAACAATATGCTGCAATGCATATTGGGAATGAAAAATTAGTCGCAACGAGTGTCAAAGTCGCAACTGTTTGAGGTGCGACTAGTCGAGAAATAAATTTCAATAGTCGCCCAGGCCTAGTTGGCAGTACCATGCTCAAGAGCATAAAAACACTATTAAACCTTCCCCTTGGATTACAACCAACATTCATTAAAACTCATCACTACTAGTCCAATTCAATTCATCCTTCATCTCAATATAAACTACTAACATAAATATTTTGCTCAAGTTATTATGAGGTGTTTTTTTTTCCGTTTGTATATTTCTGTACAACATTATTTGGAAACTGGTTTCTTGCTTTTATAATTGTACATGAATCAATTGATTAAATGTCCGGTCCAATTGCACAGTCTGATATATATATATATATTGTATACCTTCTTCTGACATTAAAACAAATGAAATTAACTCTTCATTTTAAACAAACACTTTTTCATGAACAAATAGTACTTTTGTTTTTGCCTCTCTCTGATACTGCTTTTACTGCAAGAGGCTTCCTTTCTTTTATCAATTAGTGATGGTGTACTAAGTACAGCAGGTGTGACACATTGTACAATGCATGAAGCTCTGTTAACTTTACCTCCTACTAGGCCTGGAATTTAATGAAGACCAAGGAGGCCATGGACTCTGTTCCCCTTGGTCTGGCCTTGGTGCCCCATAAAAGTCTTTCACAGACTTTGCCATGGAAGTGCCCTGTTGCAAAATGAAAATGGCCTTGCCCTCTTGAAGATAGAATTCCAGGCCTGACCCCTCCTGCTTGAGGACAGAACCAGAGTGTCGTTAACCGAGGGGGCTAAGATTCATATCCCAAAGGGGGAGGGGGGCACTGAGTGGCAAACTAATTCAGTGTGCAAAAACTAAGCAGATGTTGCATTAATCTTATCAGGCAGAGTCTGGCGCCCTCACTCGACTTGACATCGGTAAACTTCCCAATACTCCAAGTCCGCTTGAACTTCGATGCTGCAACTGACGCATCCCACAGCAGAACAACATGAACACGCTGAACTCGACTACTAAAGAATGGAAGCAAAGGATCCTTTTTCTCTGGATTTCCCGACGACTGCTGACCAATGAGAAATCATTGTGTTGTCTCAAGAAACATGCTCAGTTGATTGATTTGTCCAATGATTTCTGCAGATTAAAGCATTTTAGTTGTCCATTCTGAAGGCAGGGCGAAGTTCTCTGATAAGTCAAGTTTCAACGACCCTCCTGTTCTACTGTAATTGGGTTATCCTTTGACACTTATACTGATTTTTAACAGTGGTAATTTTTTTTCACTCGCATTACTCATGACTTCCACTGGAATTAAATAAGTTCAACTTAAAAACATAAATTTAATTGTACTGTTTCACATAATATAATCTTAGAACTGTTCTGTGGGAACCGAGTGGCCCTTGGACTGGGAAGTGTGCTGCTCATGGGGCCTTAACGGCACTGGGGGAGCCCCCAGGGGTAGTCTGTGCGGTACAGACGGCTGCGAGTGCTGTGGTTCTCCATAAGGCTGATTCGCCAGAGTTTGTTGGTTATTCAGCAACGGTGGTTGCTGTTGGACAGTTTGCTGCTGGTACGAGTACGAGTGCTGTTGTAGCTGCTGCTGCTGCTGCTGCGGGTAGACTTTCTGCTGCTGTACTAACTGCGGTGGCAGTGTCCCAGGTTGCTGTTGCATTGGATCTGACGGCATGGAAGAACATGTGAAGTTTGCAAATTGGGAGTGTGAAGACTGATTGAGGGTTGGGGTCAAGGGTCCCTTGGGTTTGGCGACCCACGGAGAGTCAAACTGTGTAGGGTGTGGCACTGGGGATGGAACCTCCCGACGATGTAACGTTCCTGAAAGCGGGCTGCTGACCGATGCCGTCCGCCGTATATGCAGGTCGTGAGAGAAGGACGGACTCTTGCGATAAACCCTAGGGGGTACAGCCGGGCTGCTCCCATTCACTCCATGCTGGGGTTGGTGCGATGATGATGAGAAGGGCTGAGTTGATGCTCCGGGATAATGAGTTGGTGGTGCACCGTGCTGTGATGACAGGTACCCGGGTGGATGGTGGGTGGAGTTCCGACGAGGGGGCAGGGGCGGCTTGTAGGATTTGGGCGGGAGGAGGGGCGGTTCGGGTGATTCCATGGGTCTCGTTGGCGAGTTACTCCCTATCCTCATTCTTGGAGGGATTGGTGGGGGACTTTCCTCTCCTGAGGCTGCTCCTGCGTGCCCACTGCAACCTACCAGACAATACAGAGAGAAGGTTTAGTCAGTGTGTACACATGCTTTGTCATCGGCTGTGGCTATGGCCTAGACATTGCCTAGTGGTTAATATTGCCAAAATGCACAAGTTAAAGCCTGCAAGCTTTGTGAAAACGAGCGTCAAAGCGTCCCAGTCTGATCGGTCTACATCATGTTAATAGGTTTTACAGCCAATTTGTATAATTGTAAGCCTAATAGTAATAATAATACTTACAATACTTGTAATGTGCACAAGTGCATAACAAAATAAACCAAAAATAATAACTAATAATTATAGATTAAGATAAATTTTGCAACACTTACAATACTTTGCAAATTCCATAAAATGTACACAAGCGCATAACAAAATAACTCCAAAATAATAATAACAAATAATTATAGATTAGGATAAATTTTTATATTAATATAACACCTTAAACAAATGCAATGTTTAAAAAAACCATAAGCTAAAAGCTATCTTAAATTGTTCAAGCAATGAAAATGATAAGAAGAAAGCGAGAAGAAAAACACAGTGTTATTTTGTTTAAAGCACAAAAATTTGAAAGTCCAAGTTAAAACATGATTGACCCCTTGCACTGACGTCACATGTGTCTACTGTCGGCACATTGTCTGCCATTTTGGGAGTTAAATTGCATATATGTAAAATATAGGGAGGGGGTAAACGAACATTATAACACAAAGGGAAAATAGCACAACAAAGATTTGGTGTATTGATGAAATCTGGGCCAAATTTCATGACTTTGCTTACAGTGCAAGCGCCGAATTTCTGCGTTAGCTGTGTAAGCAAAGAATGCCTAGTAATGGGGACAATACACACACACAGACACTGCAAAAGTTCCCTGCTAACCCAGTACACTTGACAGGATTGCCTGCTTCTGGAAGTGCTGATTCTTTGCTTACGGTAACCACAGCCATAAGATTGGGCTCAGGTGCATTGGGTCAATAGAATAAAGACTAAAATTGCAATTCAAAGGTACAAAACAAAAATACAATAAATTGTAACAAAGTTAACAAAATCTCACAATATGCACATGTTAAGAGGTACAATACAAGCATACATGTCCAAATCAAACCTGTAACACAAGAAAATTATTTAATACAATTTAAAAAAATGTGTATTTACAAAATGGATGAAATCTCTTGACCAACACACAAAGTAAAATCCCCTACCTATCTCTACAGCTGCAAAGACGCTGTTTTCACAGAACACATTGCTATTGGAAGGAGTGGTCGGTGTTCGAGGCGACGGCGGGCCGCCACTCATTGCTTTTGGGGATGTAATCGACTCCTCGTCTGTCGTTCTCTGCAAATGTGTCAACAAAAATAAGCTCAATCAACTTTTTTTGCAACAGCTCCCATTGGTTTTCCTTTCCTGAACCGTGGACCCTATAGATTGACTATCATTGGCTAAGAGCTGTACGTAGCGCGTACATGTAATAATAATAATAATAATAAGACCTTGTATTGCGCACATATCCACCCTGCTGGGTGTTCAAGGCACAGTAAAACCCCAAAAAACAAAACAAAAACAAAACAAAGAAAAACAGACACAACAAAGTTAGTCCTTGAAAACCTGTGACATAAGATAAGTTTTGAGAAGAGACTTGAATGTTGTGGTACAAAGACAAGATCGAAGATTAAGTGGTAGAGAGTTCCAGATGTATGCACTGTTGCATTGATTATCATCAAATACATGTATGGCGGTTGATGACGCTTAGTGCAATCCATCTATTGTCCTCTATTGTTATAGGTTCCAAGCTTGAATGTGTATACCTTCTTAAAGGAAAGGTACACTATTGGTAATTGTCAAAGGCCAGTGTTCTCACTTGGTGTATCTCAACATATGCATAAAATAACAAACCTGTGAAAATTTGACCTCAATTGGTCATCGGAGTTGGGAGAAAATGATGAAAGAACAAAAAATTTGTGTGCTTTCAGATAAGAATAAAAGACTTCTAGCTAGAAGTCTTCTTAAGCTAAATTACATCTTTCTCAAAAACTACATTTACTTCAGAGGGAGTTGTTCTCACAATGTTTGATACTATCAACAGCTCTCCAATGCTCGTTACCAAGTCAGTTTTTAAGTTAATATTTGTTTTGAGTAATTACCAAACGTGTACCTTCCCTCCACAAAAATATTGTAACTATCACATGTAATACTTGAATCTATATTACCGAGGATAGGGATGTCCGTAGCTCCATATTGGATCCTGACGTTTGGCCTCTCAGGGTACCAGCTATTGACATGTGGCGACCAGCAGTGGGCTTCAGGCCAGGGGACTTTAAGGAATACTCAAACTTCTTAGGCTGGAAGAATAACAGATAAGAAAAAGAAGAACAATTTAAATCATCTCCAAATCTTTAAACGAGAAACAAAAACAAATATCATCATTCAACATACCACAAACTCCACAAGCGCCAAACAAAATAATAAACAATAATTAATAATGCCATGAGACAATGATTAAAAAGCTAAAACCACAAAATAAGCACAAAAAAATGAAAAAAAATGTAAAAAGCGTTGAAAAGCCACAATCCATTAAAATTATATACAAAACATCCTAACAGGACTCTAACAGGATCCTAACGGCATAAAGTCATAAGACACTGGATAGAAAAATTAATGTAACTGGAGAACCAACAAAACAATGACACAGTTGGTGAAAAGCATGTTTATAAAGATAAGTCTTAAGAACAGATTGAAGAACATACAGGCTACCAGCGGAAGTGGAAATTCCTTGTAGCCTTCCAGAAAGACTCTGCTAGGGTGCAAAACGCATGCCCGTTATCACTTTTTTTTTATAGGTCATTTTGGTTCTTTTCAAACCAAAACTCATCGATACTTACAAACTTTGGTGGCTGTTTGGAGTTCCTTGGCTCTATCTCAAGAGACTTCTCATACAAATAATCGTTGAAGTCTTTCTCGCACATACTCCCCATCGGATCAAGAGCCTCAAAGAATTTCTGAAACAAAAAAAAAAGGTGGGGGGGGGAATGTTACCAAATGCCAAAAGCACATAATTATGTACAAAAACTTCTGCTGCTGAAGGCAAATAAGAACTTTTAACTGAACAAATATTTTTAAGAATCGATTGACTGACCCTCATTTCTGGGTTGCCCCTCAGGCAATACGGCTGGTTCTGGTATTGCTGAATCTCTCCAGTAATCTCCGCTACTTTCCTCCTCTTGCTGAAGTTGATCAAACCCTCGACGGAGGATTGCAAGAAGTCAGGGTTACCCTGCTCAGTGAAGAGGATGTTGGAGAGGTACATACCTGCAAGTTAAAGGGGACAGACAGAAATAGAGAGGCTTGATTTACTCTTTAGAGACCCTAGCAGCCAAAGTGGCTGGTACCAAAATGCTATCTACCATGTTTGCTCTAACTCAAACCCCAACCAATGATAGGTCTTCCAGGCCTGTATGCTTCTCTTTGGTAAAGGGCACCCTATGAGGAAATTGTAAATTTCTACTGGAGCATTTCAAGGGCACCAAGGCAATGGCAAGGGGCATCGGAGGCAATCGCCTCCGTTGCCTCCGTGAAGTATCAGGCCTGGTCTTCCTTAGACTGATCCCCTGTCTTTATCCACAAGGATAAATAGAGGCACTGGTTTTACAGACCCAATGATTTCATTGGATACAATGATTTCATTGGATAAAGGTGCAGTGAAGTACGCTTTCTATATCTGTGTCATGATTGGTCTGCTCCAAAGTGACAAGGTGGTCAGCGACACCATCAGCAAGAACTTGTTGATCGTCTGCTGCTGTGAGCGTGTACAATGTCTTTATGTAATGTTGTTTTATTCACAATGTACATTATTCACAATGTACATGTACGTGTGTAGACTATCAATCTTCGCCATGTGAATGGATGCGAGGCAACTGGTAGGATCTTGCAAGTTGCTTAGGGCTGGTATCTTGCATTATTTGGAGCCTTGAAGTGTGACGTAAGATGTTCATGATACTTAAACCTCCAGCCAATGATAGGTCTTTGATAGGTCTTCCTTTGACTGTTTCACAGATAAGTTTGTACATACCTACAAAGGGTACACATGGCGGGTTGATGGAGCGAAGCTTCTCGGTGTACCTCTTGTAATGATCACCAGAGAGCTCCTTTGCCTCCTCCAATGCTTGCTTCTTCCTTGGAGATAATTCCTAGTCATCAAAAAAATAAACCACTTCATTTGTTTGTTCTGTCGATGAGACATCGCTTAACATTACTAATAACAAATAATAATAATAAAGAATATTTAAAGGGCGCAAAAATCCACCAAAATGAGGTGCTCAAGGCGCACAGGAGGGGGAACCACATACAGCAAGGAAAATAAGACAAATAGACCAATTACACATAGGCGAGATTAAACAATGTGGTTTTCAACTTAATCTTAAAAGTATTGAGATTAGAAATATTGCGGATTTGAAGAGGTAAGTCATTCCAGAGTGTGGGTCCAGCATGGGAAAAAGACCTATCACCCCATGACTTGCTACTCTTAGTAACCTGTAGCATGCATGTATTGGAAGATCGGAGAGATCGCACAGGAGTATAAGCTTCAAGGTGAGGGCTACACTTAACTAATTTGGGCAGTCAACTCAAATCAACTGTCACCAGGGGCACTTTGCCACCTATCTCTAGGGCTGAAACAGGTTTACCCCCCCCCCCACTTCACAGTCCATAAGGACTGAGCAGAAATTTTTATGAAGCAGTTATGGTCAAGTGTCTGCTCAAGGGCTAGTGTCATGACCGGGATTCAAACCCACACTCTGCTGAAAACGCCAGAGCTTGGGTCCGGTGACTTAACCGCTTGGCCACGACACGCCACTTAGTATCCCTATTGTTCATATTCATCATTTCCAGTAACAAACCATGTAATTTTAAAAACTACATTGCACTGTAACAAACACGTCCCTTGTTGCAAATGTTTGCCAGCACTTAAATGTCATTTGAATTTGAAGCGAGCACAGTGGAATTATGTCTTATTTACAAAACAAGATACCTAGAAACAGCTACTTACCCTGAATGTGTGTTCTAGTCTGTAAATAGCAGATGAGTTAAGTGCACTAACTACCTCCAAGACGCCATTGAAGTTATTCAATTCTTGAAATACCTGTGAAGAGAACATCAATAGCAAATTTGCTACTAGAATACAAAATCTGACAAAATACTCAATTTAAATCCACTTCCCATTTCATTTTTTTTGAAAAAATAACACATAACTACAAAATAGTTTAAGCGATTTTAGGCATTGCACGGTGAGGTTTCTATACACATTTGGTTTGTGGTAGATTATGTTCTTTTGAGAACTTGGCTTGCTTTATGTTCTACTACCGCGAAGAAGTAGATTAGTTACGATAAATTGAGAAGGCACTATATGTACTTCTCTCTGTAAAGCGGAAGTACTGAAAGTATGATATAAGAATAATATTTTGTTTTGATACCCTAAAAAAGTATGGTAAGCTCTGTTTCCGCAGTGGTTTCCCTCCCCCCAATTCCTGCAAAACAAATTCTACAGTGACTCGGGAAGGATTTGAACCAACGACCCCCGACATTCTAGAGCAGGGGCCAATTTCATAGAGCTGCTTCAGCAAAAAAAATTGCTTAAGCACGAAAATATCTCGCTTATTTTACACATGGTACTGGCCAAAATTTCATGCCATATACATTGTTTGTGACTGGCATTTAGCTTTTGTTTTCTTAGCATAACAATTGAGTGGAGTCTTGGCCGGTTATCTGATTCTACTCTATTCTGAAGCAAGGATTTTTGTGCTTAAGCAAAATATTGTGCTCAAGCAGCTCTATGAAATTGGGCCTCGATGTCTTAAAAACAGACCACGTGACAGCGGAGTGTTTATCACATATCATTGCAGGGGAACGTTCTTCAACCCAAAAATAACCTGAACAGGAATCTTGTAGACACTTTGATTTATCATTGTCAGCCATTTTTTATAATTATTTCTTTCCCTGTTCATTACCATCATTATCTCAATCACTCTTGTGAGTACAGCTATCCGTTCCTCAAAGTTCTCAGCCTCAACGATGCATTTCTCCAACCATAAAATCAGCTGAAATAAGAAGAAAGTAAATTTGCATCGGGGATAAAGAATATTAATTTTGGTTTTTACCCATACACCATTGTGTGTTTGCACTGTATACTCAGTACTTCCTGTGAAACAAATATCATAGGCACATTACACGGGTGAGATTCGAACCCACGACCCTTGCAATTCTAGAGCAGTGTCTTACCAACTAGACTACCGAGATTGCCCGATAGCTAGAGGCAGTTCGAAATCCTATGTTTACTGATTCGTTGGTCCTGCCAAAACATAGGATTCGAACTGCCTCTAGCTACCGGGCAATCTCAGGTAATATGCCTGTGATATTTTTTCACAGGACTCGGGGAAGTACTGAGTATACAGTGCTAACACACATCAAATTTAATAAGAAGAAAGTACACAACCATTTAACAACTTAAATAATGAACATATTCCTGTGATGCTTAAAGCCTTTCAAATAAAAAACAACTCCAAACATCCTGTCAACCATACTAGGAGCTGAAGAAATGTTTACAATCAAAACTATTTTGACCATTGGAGTTTCTCAGACTAGAGACAGGTGCCATGTCATGTCACAAGGTTTTGGGCAAGCATTTGTGCAGAAACGCAAGAGACATGGAATACCCATTTACAACTCTGCATGAATGTGTATAACACAATGGTACCAGGGTTTACCCATATGGAGGTTGCTGGGGGGAAAAAAAAGCTTGCCCTGAACCATGTGATCCCATTTGTTTGTTTACGTGTCACCAATCAAGACATTGTATGAGACATTATTCAATATCTAACTCGCAAATGGCTTATTTCATTATGCAAAATGTTACGAAGCAATTTAATCTTATAACACCTGCCACAACTTGACTAGTTTACACACTATATGATATCGGACACTTTTGTGGACACTGGGTGGCAGCAGACCTACCAGGCATATCCACGTTCTCAAAATTGTGTGACTCCTCAGAACTCTGTTTTACGTGGTCAGTCTGCTGCCACCTAGCGTTCCCAGGTCTCCCATGGAAATGGCTGAAATACAAACTTCTACCCAGTGCATTTATAGTTCAGTCTAGTTTAAGTGTACTATTTTTTCACACTTTGAATTCTTACCATGTTAGAATGATGCATCATTTTCAGTGGGTTGGGCGATGTTATATTCTTACCATGTTACAATGGTGAATCATTTTCAGTAGGTTGGGCGACAGTATATTCTTACCATGTTAGAATGGTGAATCATTTTCAGTAGGTTGGGCGACGTTGTATTCTTACCATGTTAGAATGGTGAATCATTTTCAGTAGGTTGGGAGCAATATTCTTACCATGTTAGAATGGTGAATCATTTTCAGTAGGTTGGGCGACAGTATATTCTTACCATGTTACAATGGTGAACCATTTTCAGTAGGTTGGGCGACGTTGTATTCTTACCATGTTAGAATGGTGAATCATTTTCAGTAGGTTGGGCGGCAGTATATTCTTACCATGTTACAATGGTGAATCATTTTCAGTAGGTTGGGCGACAGTATATTCTTACCATGTTAGAATGGTGAATCATTTTCAGTAGGTTGGCCGACGTTATATTCTTACCATGTTAGAATGGTGAATCATTTTCAGCAGGTTGGGCGACGTTATATTCTTACCATGTTACAATGGTGAATCATTTTCAGTAGGTTGGGCGACGTTATATTCTTACCATGTTAGAATGGTGAATCATTTTCAGTAGGTTGGGCGACGTTATATTCTTACCATGTTACAATGGTGAATCATTTTCAGTAGGTTGAGCGACATTATATTCTTACCATGTTAGAATGGTGAATCATTTTCAGCAGGTTGGGCGACGTTATATTCTTACCATGTTAGAATGGTGAATCATTTTCAGTAGGTTGGGCGGCAGTATATTCTTACCATGTTACAATGGTGAATCATTTTCAGTAGGTTGGGCGACAGTATATTCTTACCATGTTAGAATGGTGAATCATTTTCAGTAGGTTGGGCGACGTTATATTCTTACCATGTTAGAATGGTGAATCATTTTCAGTAGGTTGGGCGACGTTATATTCTTACCATGTTAGAATGGTGAATAATTTTCTGTAGGTTGGGCGACGTTATATTCTTACCATGTTAGAATGGTGAATTAGTTTCAGAAGGTTTGGCGACCATATATTCTTACCATGTTAGAATGGTGAATCATTTTTAGTAAGTTGGGCGATGTTATATTCTTATCCTTCTTTGTCCACACCGTACCGACCAGTTCAGATGGCTGAACAGCTCGGAACAAATCTGCTTCTAGGATGGTCAGCTGACGAGCAATCTCTATTGGATGCAACTATAGAAACCAAAAATGAGAACCGGTTATTAAGGTTCAATTTCAAATATCAAGTTCTAAACCACAAGGGAAACAGACTGGGTAAATTTAAAATAAGGTTGTATCGTAAACTTCGGTGTAATCTCTGGCTAACAGTTGAATAGCTTCTGATGGCTCCCCGAACAAAGATGTTGACAAAATAAGGAGATTGCCAACATATGTCTAGATACTCAGTTGATAGAGTGCCTGCACGTTAAACTGGAGATTGTTGGTTCAAATTCTACTCTAGTCAATTTTTCTTTGTTCACCCCAAAAGTTTCAAATTCATGCTATCATATCTATTTCAGAAACTAAGGCTCAATTTGATGGGGGTGGGGGGGGGGGGGGAGTGGGGAGTGCTCACAAAAATTTTCTTCAAGCAAAAATTAGCATGGCACCACTCACAAACAACATACATTCCATGGTACATTGGCTGACAACCTGTTTCTACTAAGCAAGATATTTCTTTCAAGTAAGAAATTGGGCACAGAAAGTTGTCCTTTATGGATGTATGATTATGAAGCACGGTGAAACTTGATCCCTTTAAGCGTTCATTACGTACTGTCATTAAGTCGTACTCCAAGGCAAACTTTGCAATGTGCGTCTCTAGGGTCGGAGGATCCTTCTCAAATGTGATCTCTCGGATCAGCTGATCTGCTTCTTGCTGTGGGTTAAATTAGAAATGGGTAAATTTTTATCAAATAAATGAATAACTTATCAAATAAATTTATCAAATAAATGTATCAAATAAATTTTTGTCAAATAAATTAAGGTGGGTTTAGAAGTTGTATTAAACAAATGAGAATTGGGTACCTGGTTACCTGTTTATTTCAAGGAAAAATTTTCTGTGCTTACAGGCTTTATGAAATTGGGCCTTTTTTTGTAACTGCCAAACTTACCCTTCTTTGTACAATTTTCTTGATAGACTCTGCCCACTTCCTCATGGCCTTTCCCCTGACTTGATCTATAAACTCCATCAGCCTTGGTAGTAGCTCTGTGCTCCGCTCAAAATCATAGAAATGACGATCAACCCAGTGTCTTAATACATTCAGTACTCTGTCAAGGGGGAGAAAGAGAGAGAAGCATTGCAAACAAATTAATTATCAACCTTTTAAAAACCAAATCATGTTCGGCTCTGTTTGCTTATTTAATGCCGCAGACAGAGAGTGCATGTTTTCAAAATTACTAAAAGCGGCTAAACCGGGCAAAAGCACTAGCTTTGAAAAGGGTCTTAAATCATCCAGTTTTTAAAGAAATTTACCATAAAGGGTTCAGGTACGTTTTGTACATCACAAAACACAATTGCTCACAGATTTACGTTAAACTTACATGCTTCAAAGATAATGATGGTAGAAAGCTTCTTTTTAAAATACTACTTGCTGAGGTGCTGTATTTTTGTGAAACGAGTTAACCAATTTCATGACAATAATTTTTGGTTAGAAACACTGAAGCTGTTGATAATGTTTAACATTTTGAGAATAGATTTCATTGTGAGGAATGTAGTTTTAGAAATCTACCTTAGTTGTATGGGTTGGGCATATTCCTTACGGAACCTTTTTAGATCCTCTCGTACTACAGTAGCTCCTCTGTCCATAGCAATGCGATCCTCCTCAGTAGGTGGTGGGTCTTGAATCTCAAATGTAAACAGCTCAAATTAAGGTCAACAATTTACGAACCGTCTTGCTATGCCTAGTTTCTACAAAATTATATCTGTGTTTGACACCCTTCAAGTGCAACAATTTCAACAGCAAAAAATCTAAAAAATCCAGGACAGCACATTTTTAAAATTTGATATTCACCCAAAACGATGTTGAATTTAAGCTTTTGACTTTTTTGAATATACAGACTCATGCATTTTACACCATTTTAATTTGAGATAACCAACTTGTAAATTTTTTATCAAGTTCATGAGAAATCTATCTATTGGAAGAATGAGTGCATCACAATGCTGAACTTGAACTTGGAGCCACTCTTTGAATAGGTTTTTGAACACTGGCAACAAGCATGACTGGACTTTTCTAACTGACTGGATTTGTTTCTAATTTACCCAGTCAGTTTCCCTTGTGGTTTATAATATTTAGATTTTTCTAACTCAACTTTAAAACAAGGATATCTATCGATGAGCAGAGACAGTAGTTCCTGAGGTTTGCAGAATGACCTGTATGTCGTCAGGAACGTCCTGACAAACGATGGGTCGGCATACTTGTGGTATGTCAGTCTCTCAATCAGCTTGAGGAGGGTACCACCCTTGATGAGCGGTACCCCGGCGCGGGACTTCTGCCCTTCCTCAAAGACGATGTTGTCCGGTGAGTCTTCCTCTGCAAATCTGAGTTGGATGAAAGAAATGGGTTTTGTTTTAACGCCAGTCACAAAAACGATGACTGATACTCATATGTGATGGGATTAAGCAAAATGAGTCTTTAGCCGACCCAGGTAATTTTTTTATATTTACATATATATATACATTTGAAAAAAGAACATGATCTTTGCTTTAATGCTGTTAAGACCCCATGTTCAAAATTGTGAACGTAGAAACACTAAATAATACAAGAGAATGAAACTGAGTTGAAGGAGTTTATTGAACATAATGTTGGCACATTTTCTTTCAATGCTAATTTCACCACTTTTTGATTTTACGTATCTGGATGGAAGTTACCAATATAAAATAGGTCGCCCAGCCAGAGATTGGTTTGGGACTTTAGAATTGATTTAAATTGAAATGGTTTATTGATAAAAATGTATCACAGCCAGAGGCCGAATTAAGACAATTTTCATTCAATCAAAACTATTAGGTAAGACGACTTACTTGTATTCTTCTGGCGTGGGTAGTCTAAGCGGTTGCTGCGCTTCTTCTTCAGTTAATATATTATCTAACATTCTTTCAATAGTACTGCAAGGTAGAGATATACAAAGAACAATATGTTAACATCCCAACAGCGTGTGAGCTGTATAGAGCACTGTACATGTCATAGCATGGCTTTTTTACCACTAGTTGCTGAGCCCACCTAAGTGATTTGCCTGTGGATTTAAATTTCTTCACAGAACTCGGGGAAAGTGCTGAGGGTATACAGTGCTTAATACACAACAGTGTAAGGATAAAAACAAATTAGATTTTTCATCCCTGATGCAAACTAACATCTACTTTACTATAGATATCATTGCATACTTTTTTCACCACTAATTGTTGAACTTCGGTCTGAAAGCAGGATGAAGCTTACCTTCTTAGACATAACGTTGTGAGTGCCTCCATCCAATTGGTTTTCTCCTCCTGGTTCTTAGCAAAGAAGATTATAGCCGGATGTTGATCCTTTAACTTGATTTCAAACCCAAACTTGAAATCTGACAAAGAAACAAGAGTGAAAACAAAACAAAAATTCAAAAGGGTTGATGTTTAGAGAAGCAGATGAGAAAACAATGGACATACATTTCTCCAGTGATGGTTGATGAAAGATTGTGTTAGAACTCAGGACCCAATTTCATTGAGCTCCTTAAGCACAAACAGTAGCTAAGCACAGCAACATTATGCTTACCAGATCATGAATACCAGCCAAAAGACCATGTCACATGTGCAATTTGTGACTGGTAGTCTGCTCATTTCTGCTAAGCAAGAAATTGTTAAGTAAAATTTCATTGAGCTTCTTGAGCAGAAAAGAGTCATAAACAGTGTTACCAGTCACAGATAATATGTGAAAGTCAGCAACATAAAAAAAACTGTATCATCAAAACCAAGATTAATGTTGAGAAACTGTGTGTGTTGCAGAATTGTGTTGTCATTTAGCCTTTAAAAAAAGACTAGGATTGTCAGTGGGTTCGAATTCAACCCAAGTGATTTGCCTGTGGAATTGTTTTCTTCAAAGAACTCAGAACTGAGTGTACAGTGCTTTATAATCATCGGTGTAAGAGTAAAAACAAATTATGTACATTTATTAAACAGCAAAATACATTTTCTCAACATCAAAAATAAGTAAAACCTAAAAGCAGTCCTCTTACCATCAGTATTCTCCTTGTCTATTAAGCTTATCTTGCCGAGTGCATAACGCTCTTTGTACCGGTACTCCGGGGAGCTGCTGGTAACCGACTTGCGTGCATTCTGCTTGCAGCATACGATCATCAGATCAAACAGGAATATATGACGCTCTGTGTTAGCCTGTGGGAAAGAGTGACAAACAATTCAGATTGTATGAGGAGAACAAAACAGCTTTCAACTATATCCGATTCTGGATTGAATAAAATAAAATTTTACTAGAGCAGGATTTGAACCAACGACCTGCAGATTAATGTGCCAGTGCTCTACCAACTGAGCTATCTTGCCCTATGTTGGCGGTCTCCCTGTTTTGTCAATATCTTTGTTCGTGGGTGCCAGTCAGAGGCCATACAACCGCAGCCGAGGATCACACTCAAGTTGATGATACAACCTGGGAAGCAGCAGCTAAGGGATCACCTTAAGGGGACAATTATTATGGAAAAAGTTGAGTCTTAAGAACTTTTCGAACAGCAGATAGAGAAACAGATTCCTTGATGGCAGTAGGGTTCCAGCCCCAAGACCTACCTTTTTGTTCTTTCCAGCATGCACCTTGCCCAGGTTGCCCTCCATGATGAACTCATTGCACACCTGACTGATGTCCCGTCCCTCCCATCCTTCAATGTTCTTCTGTATATCGTTCATCCTCTGCATGCTGAACTGCCGCGATGCTACTCGTCTGTGGAACCTCAACGTCTCGCTGAGAACAAAAAATAATAACATCCATTTCAGACAGGCCGGCCAGAGCTGCGCTGAACCTAACAGATTAGGAGTAACTCTAGTTGAGAACTTTGTCAAAAATACAATTTTAAAAGAAGATTTGATTTCATAAAAAAACAATACACTCTCTTTGTCTGCTGAGGCATATAGAATAGGTGCATATCTAGAGCTAACTTACCCAGCTTTGCGTTTGGATAAGTTTCCTGTGGTACAAATCCTCTCTAGGTCTGTCTGTAGTGTCTTTAATGCACCCGAGGCCTGCAATGGAGAGGAACACAAAAACAAGGAAGTCACCTCTCCATCAAAACTTCTTGCAATAACCCAAGGTGAACGCATAAATTAACGCGTCCATTACTTGTGACAGTGAAATGTATCAAGTTGTCGTTACTCCAGCAGCCGATTTCAAGAAACGCTAGGATTAATCCTATCTCGAGTTAGGACGAGTAACCCATCCTTAGGATGGGTTCAATGCGTTCTAACGTTTTCGGATACGGAACTTAACTTGTTCCAAGTTCTAAGACTAAAGGAAGAGTTTGGTTAAATCGACAGCTGGCCTCGAAATAACCACCATACCCACAACAAATGATGTGGTGCCATATTGGAACTTTGCTTTGGTGCCCTGTACAAAGTTTCCAATATCAATTTACATTTTCCTCTTGGAGGTGCTTCCCTCACCATAGAAAAACTGACCCGCCCCTTCAAGGGCAAAGTTCAAGGCCTGTTAATCCTAGTTGTTGTTTCGCCGACTGATTTTGAGATAAGCATCAAGGTCATATCTTCCAAAATCCTTGTGGCACATTGAAACCACTGGATGAAGATACCCACCTTTATCATAATGCCATAGACAGGGTCGAACATCACCGAAGAAGAACAAGCAGTGGTAGTCTGCGAGGGATTTTTACACTAGAATACACAAATCACCAACCTCCTTCGTAAACCACTACATGGCCGAACATCACTGAACAGGCATGAGAAGTCACAAAAAGTACAAAAAGGCGCAAACCAAAGTTGTTGCAAATCCTACATCAAGCACCCATGATCAGTTTGTATAGTCAAAACACATCTGAAACCCAAATGCACACAGCACTTGTTGCTACTTTTATGTGGCATGCTCAGCATATCATCCTGACCGCTTTTTCTTGTACACAAATGAAAAGACTTCAACTGGTCAGCAAAACACCACTTATTTTGTACAGTACATTCTAAAATATTGGTCTGGTAGATCGGTCTGAAAGATGGATTTTACTACAAAAAGTACATAACGAAACAAGAAATGTATAACTTGCATCAATAAACAGTTTACTGTGCCAGCAGTGATGTTTTCCTTGTGTATGTACAACAGCAACCTGTATTTTGCATTTTGTACTGTAGGGTACTAGCGATGTGTCAGCCAATCGTAAACACTTACAGAATAAACAATACTGCTTCCATCTAATATTACAGGAAACTAATGTGAAAGAACTATTTATTCACTATTACAAGGAAATAATCAAACACATATTTCTCTTTTCGCAGAAAGGAATCAGGGCAACACATGTCAACACATCATAAAGCCTATAAGCACAAAAACATTCTCTAAGCCGGGATAATCTTGCTTAGCTAAAACAGGTTACCCGCCAATATTCCATAAAGTTTACACTGTTGCGACCAGTGCCCCACTGATTGTTTGCTTAGCAAAGAAACTGGTTAAGCATTTTTTTTTTTCTGCTGAAATGGGGGTCCAGGTTAAAGTCCATTTATGGTCATGTTTTCTAGTCACTAAAGTGGAATGGATTTTGCAGGAAGCGGCCAGTATATAATGCCCTGTGCCCAAATTAGACACTTGGTTGTGACAATAAATGACGTTGAGAAATAATGACTTTATATGCAGCCCGTCACCTGTGGATGAGGGACTGAACCACAAAACATGGAACATTTGCTAAGCTGCCCTCTCTAGAAGCAACTCGTCTAGAAGACCTCGTTATTTCAAGTGACACTGCTAAGCAATGCGTTTGGTTTTGATTTTGGTTTTGGCAGAACCATATTTAGCGATTGATAAACAATCATATCAAGGACTCAAAGAGCTTATAAAGAGAACTGGCCTTACCTGTCTCAAGCTTTCTTTGTCTTCTTCATTAGGGGAAGTTTTCAATAATAACTGCATAACAATAAATAAAAAAAACAAGGAAACATTGTCAACATTGAACAGTAAACCAACAAATCTTTTACGTCACAGCAAAAGGTATAGGTTTGGAAATTTTGCATGAGAAAAAATAAATTATGTCATGGGATGGCTTTAACAAAGGTAAAGGGCCGTTCTCAGGAATTTGAAACTTTTTGGACAAAAAATTGAAGATGATGATATTAACTTGTTGTCATTTTTTTTTATAAAGCACAACCTGAAGTTACTTGACCAAAATGAAAATTTTTTAAACTTTTATTATTAGAATTTATTTTTATCAAACAAACATTTATTTAGTTTGCTGAGTGCCTTTGACTTGAATTAGATAATTTCAAACCAACCATGAAATTTTTTCTGAAAAAAAAAGAGAAACTTAATCTCTGACTTACCTTTAGGACGTCAAAGTAATGTATGCAATGGTAGACAGGTTCTAGTAGTAGTTTAGGCAGGACATAGGCAACTGCATCCCTGAAGTTATCCTTGAACTGTAGGATAAAAAGAATTGAGACATGGGAGCTTTACATGGTGAAAACACAATCTTGAGATAAGCATTGATACAACCTCCTTCTCATTGGCATAGTACCCTATCCCCCACTCCTTTATCCACACATTCACACAAACTGCTGATTTGGGTTTCGCTGATTTTGAAGAAAGGAAAGCTAAGGTGACTGTACTGAGGATAAAACAGGGGCCAATTTCAAAATTTGCTTACGGGTACGCATATTTCACGGGTTAGCAAGACAATTGGGCAACCAATTTTTATATTAATAAAATTGAAAAAAAAATTATGTGTATGTAGTTGCTGGGCACCTTTGAAAAACAGTGTTTCACTGAGAGGTTTCCCCAGGGTAAAGAAGAAATAAATAAAATAAATTTTTCACCATGAATTTGCATTGTTACATCATTCATTTCCCTACAGTAAGCACCGGAAGGTTGGCATGCCTTTTCTTGTGGTAACAGTTAGCAGCCTAACAGTAAGCACAAAATCTGCCGTAAAGCAGCTCTATAAAATTTGGCCCAGTTGGCTAGAAATGTGATAAAATGAAGTGTAGACCACGGGTGAATCAGTACCTGTAAGTATCGCACAACCTCTGGTCTTGCTAGTAGCCTATTAAGAGTACTTCTACAATCTTTGTTCAGGATTTGGTTTGCATATGGGATGTACGGCTCAAACTCCTCACCCTGTAGGGGGGGGGGGGGAAGGAAAGGTACAAATATTTTCATTACATCCTGGTTGACTAATGATACTTAAAGGCAGTGGACACTATTGGTAATTACTCAAAAGAATTATTAGCATAAAACCTCACTTGGTAACGAGTAATGGGGAGAGGTTGATAGTGTAAAACATTGTGAGAAACAGCTCCCTCTTGCATATGACCTTACAAGCCCAAACAGCACCCTTACTGAGGTCAATGAAGAGCTATCATGGGCCGAGAGTTGCGCACTGCATAGACCTAATCGCAAATACCCATTGCGCAAGCGATAACTGTTAAAAGAGGTGCATGCTGGTCTAGCTAGGGATCAAACTTGAGCGCTAGCTAGAACAGCATGCACCTTATCGAACACCTACAGCGCCCATACCGAGTATTTGCGATAAGGTCTATGTACATGTGTTCGCACTTCCATCAATTGATCTCGGCGATGGTGGCCAAATGCAGGGGTCTTTTGCAGCAAGTCAGAAACAGACAAGCACTTAAAACTTTGTTTAGTCCTTTCAATTTTTCTATGGTATTGTGTTTTTTAGTGTTTTTTTTAAATAAGATGGAATCGGCTGATCGCCTGTCAATCTTTCCAAAAACTTTTAAGAAACTTAAAACAAAAATTGATTTAATTTTTACCTCTGCAATTTCTTCAAAGCATTCCCCAATGGCAGTGTAGGAGCTATTATCGTTCATCATCTCCATTGCGTCCTCTAACTGACTCAAGAAAGATACTGAGATGCTGTGGATGTCCAGCATGTTAGCAAAGATGGCCTCCACTTCCTGTGACAGGAACAACAAAACATTTTAAAGGGGTGGCAACCTGAGGCATGAAATAACATCGAGGCCACGGAGGCCATGGTCTCTGTTGCCCCTGGTTTGGGCATTGGTGCCCTTTCAAAAGTTTTCAATAGACTTAAAAGATTTTCCAGTTGAAGTGCCCTCTGAAAATTAAAATGACCTTGCCCTCTCAAAAATGAAATTTCATGCGTGCAAGCTTGAACTAGCTTTTGTTGAATACCACACTATGGTTTAGGGAACTAGTAAAAGTTGATAGTGTTATGGTGAACATTTAATGAATAAACAAGGAAGCTTTTCACTGTGTAAACTTTCAGCAAGCTGTTTTAAAAAAAACACTGCACCTGTTCCGTGAATAGATTGGGCTCATTAGTAAACAGCCGTCTGAAAACCTTGATGATGAGATTCAGATCCCGAATGTACTGTGTCTCCTCCAGTATCATGTCCTTGACCACCTCCTCGTATTTAAGCGTGCCGGTGCGGTCGTCCAACTCCTCCGTGTCCTCGAGGGCCATGGTCCTCGAGACCTCGTCGTTGTCCTGGTGAAACATCTCCATCAAAACCTGCAAGTAGAAAATCAAAAACCAAGGGTGTGATATTACTGGAGTAGAAATCCTATTTGTCGTCTGGTTGGCATAGTGGTATCTTTTCGTCTCCTTCCACCTCTGGGACCCCTGTTCGAATCCCACTGGGGACACAATGTGGATTGGGTTTTCAGTCGCTACTAGATTGCATAGTTTTCCCTGGAATAATTCTCTCCAGGGTTTTCCTCCCACATCTAAAACTGAAATTTGTTTCATCATCTTCTCTTGCGGTTTGGCGCTAATTAGAATGTTGAGAATATTTATCCAGATCCAGATCCAGAAAAGATTGTGAAACAATTTTCTAATTAGCAGAAATGAGCAGGACACTAGTCACAAATGGTGCATGTTACATGGTATGTAATAGCCAATAGCCCGATTTTGATGAGCATCAATTGTTGTGCTTGGCTACTTTTTGTGCTTTTTGTGCTCTATGAAATTGGGCTATGGGTTGCTCAACAAGATGAAGAACTCATTCTGAACCTTCTCGTGTGCTGAATCTTGGTAGAATCATAGACGCCCAGGCCTTGAACTTCGCTCTTAAAGGGGCCAAGTAATATTTCTCGGGTAAGGGGGAACCCTATGGGGAAAATTCAAATTTGTATTGGGACCTTGCAGAGGGCACCACAGCAAAAGCACAGGGCATTATGGCAATTGCTGTGGGTGGTGTGTAATGTTCCGAGGCATTGCATGGTGAGGTATCAATGTATATTTGGTTTGGGGTAACACCATGTGTATCTACTTGCCAGGTAGAGTTGTTCTTAGGGAACTGTCTTGCTTTATTCTACTGCCGTGGAGTAGATAATCGGAGGTTTGGGAGACTTCTCAGTTCTGAAAAGAACTGTCCTGCTTTTTAACTATTACCAGGGCGGATGGTATAGAAATTAGCCTGGACTACTACTTTAGCTTATAGGGTCGTAATTAACTGTACTGCCGCGGAGTCAGTTCTGAAATTGGTCTCAACGTTTCGACTAGCTTGCTCTAGTTATCGTCAGGAGACTGAACAATTTATCATTTTCCTCATAGAGGAGCCCCTTACCAGAGGGAAAACTGCTTTACCCCTTCAAGAGCGAAGTTCAGGGCCTACGATAGAAATACTAGCTTACCTTGTCTGCACACATAGCCACTTTGATGTCCTGGCAGCAGATTTCCATGTGGCGAATATTCTTCACATAGTTACCTGCCAACTGGATAACGGACGGGGAAAAAAACAAGAACGGAGATGTGAAATTAGTCAAATTTGCAAGGAAAGTGAGAATTGCAAAATACTCAGCCTTTAGGCCTATCAGATGTCCATCTGCAATACAAGTATGTGACATCAAACCATACAAATGGAAACCGGACAACACTGAGCGCAACCTGCTGGTGGAACAACTGCATGGCAAAATGACACCACATGACCCGCACATGTGACAAATGGCATACTCTTTCTATAGGTCGATCCTAGCAACATGTTTATGGGCAAAACAGAGGCTACTTGGATGTAGGTTGGCCCCTATACTTCAAATGATCATCATTGTTATCAGATGGGTACAGCAGGTTTTACTACACTCACACAGATCAACAGTGTTTCTATAATGTGTGTCGAGTTAAAGGCTTGAAGTTTCATGGCAGAGGCAATGAAGGCCATTGCCTCCATGCCCCCTGGGGATTGCCTTGGTGCTCTTGAAATGCTCCAGTAAAACTTAACAATTTCCTCATTGGGTGGCCTTTACCAAGGAGAAAATGTCTGAGCCCTTGCCCTTTCAAAAATTAAGCATACAGCAAACCGATTTCACGAAACTTTACGCAACTGCGTAAGTCCACTTGCGCAATGTTTATGGCGCAACTTACGATGCTGTGAAGTGGACCTATACAATTGTGTTAAGTTTCATGAAATCCGCTTCAGGCCAGTCTGTATATTGACAACAGTTTTTTCGTCAACACATTAATGAGGACAAGGAACTAAAGTATTAATTTCTAAACATCACTTGTGGGCCCCCTCGGCCTGATTGAAAAAAGTGCATGAATTTTATAACAGGCACACCCAGATTTTAGCACAGATTAACAATATCAAAAACAGGTCTCAACAACTTACATTACTTCCCTAAATGCTGTTATTAGTGTCTGTACAACTTCAACTACACGTTCAACTGAAGTGTTGTGATGCAATCGCTTTGCACTGAATAGGGTCCTCATGAAAGTCAGGAAACATTTACAGGTCTCTAACCTCTTTGGATTCAGACCAACAAAATTACCCTTGAAAGGTATCAAACACAGTGGCATTTTACACCGTTTTTAACTTGTGGTTCATAGAACTGCTGAAGCAGGAAATATTGCTTAACAATTTTCTGCAATAGCAGAAATGAGCAGGATACCAGCCACAAGTTGTACATCTGACCTTGTATTTTGGTTGGTTACCTTAGTCTAGTAGGCTTAATTTTGTTGTGCTTAGCTAGTTTTTGTGCTTTAGATGCAGCTCCATGAAATTGGGCCCAGGAGTACACTATGGTTTTTCCATGAGAATTGAGTTCACATTTTAGTCAAACCTAAAATGGCAGCTCAAAAACAAAAATAATCTACGTACTATGTACATTAAGAGGCCTGGATGTTGATACGATAGTCAGAGCAGGAAGGTCTGGTTTCTCAGGACAGAAATTGGCATGTATCGATGTCCAATGAGACCACCAGGGTTAATAATATGGTGGATCTCTTGTCTGATGTACATGAGTACACATATGGCATCTCATTTATCTGCTTAAAGTAGTACACGGCGCACTAAACACACATGTACGCTGTATACAGGCCGCACAATATCCTGTGACTTTTTAAAAGGTAATATTTCCTCAGCCTTTCCCTGACCCTTTCCCAGCATCAAATACTTTTAACCTGCTCTAGTATATATTGGCACCTTTAACGATCATTTTAAAAGTAACCGTATAACAATTTACAGGCCTGTATGCTTTATTTTTGAAAGAGCAAGGGCACCAAGGCATTTTCTCCTGCCTATACGCTTCGTTTTTGAAATGGCACCCAGGCATTTTCTCCTTGGTAAAGGGCACCCACCCTATGAGGAAATTGTAAATTTCTACTGTGTACTGAGCATTTAAAAGGGCACCAAGGCATAGACCAGGGGGCATGGAGGCAACACCTTCGTTGCCTCCGTGAAGTATCAGTCCTTTGTTTATAAGCAACCCTCTGTAGCTAAACTGCAACTGTAAAAAGTAACCATTATCTGACAGTATAACCAGCACTTCTTCATTCCTGACATTATAAATAAAGACATGGCTGCAGATTTTTCATTCACTTAAGTGAGACTGTCGCAGTCGATGCAAACGGGACAAAATAAGTCTGCTTACATGTACCTGTGTGACTGTATAAAGTCATTGGGCTCATAATGTACACGCAATGATTGCACAAGCAGATTCTTCGCTACAAGGAATTACACCCGACGAACCCAACAGGGTTACCAAAAATAGAATCTTTGTGTTTAGGGACTAAGACTTAAGATGGTGCAACTCTGCAAAATGATTATGCAGGCATCTGTTTAGACTTTTGCGATTTGTAGGCTGCAAAGATATACCGGGTAAACTCCACCGTTCTTGCAAATGTCTTCTTTGATCTTGTGACATGTCTAAATGTATGCAGTTTAGGGTAACCATGTAAAAACATGATTTGTTTGTGTGAGATTACGCCACAAAATTCTTGCATTTTTACACACGCATACTGAGCACCATACAACACCCTAAAAGCGCTCAAAACAAATCGTACGCAGAAAGCATTCACTTTAGGGAACCAATCGGCATTGTTTTTCACAATATCCCTACCAGGGGTTGGTTATGATAGGTATCGATAAGGCTGGGGCACTGGTCTTACAAACCCAATTGTTTCATTAGATCTAGGAAAGACCATGTTCCCTGTCGCACTGTGTAGTGCAAACGCAACAGATGTACAGTAGTGCGTGAGCTTGTGTGCGTACAAATGTACATGTACACACAGTAATACCTTATTCGAAAGTTAAGTGGGTCAGAGGTACATCTGGCATGCAATCAGCAGGTTCTAAAGGTTGGTATCTGGCATTATTCATGCATCTCAAAATGTGATTTCAGATGTACATTGTACGAGCTAGCATACACTTTTCATGTGACAGGTATAAAACATGCCCCCGTTAACTTTCGGCTCAATATACTTTTTAGTCAGTTCCTCTAACTAATTCTTTCAATTAAATCTAATGCCCTCCAAATAAGATTTCGAGCGCTCCCATAATTCAAAAGTATGAAGACAGCTCTAACGAGTGTTTCTTCACTGACAGAGTTAGTGAGGAAAAGTGCTAAACAATAGCACCTTTAAGTTCACAAAACTGATTAAATACTTTTATGCATGCATACCTAGACAAATATGTTTTCTCCCCCCAAAATAAATCATGCAGCAACAAATAAATGAAATGCATCTTTCGTTTCATTTCACCTTTTCTTGTCATTCTAGGATTTTGAACGTGGGTGGAAAATGAGCAGTTTTAGAGTAGGTTTCTGAACTCTACTGTAGGCACACTTGGGGTTTGAAGGAAGTTCAGTAAAGTACAAACGAACCTCAATTACGGAGATTCAGAGAATCAAAAATAGATTAAGAAATCTAGCAAAGTTGAATCTAAAGTTGAAGACACATTAAAAGAGGATTGGCAATAAAAGCAGACAACCCCATGAACTCTTTATTCAGTGTTTTAGGTCATCTTGGTATAAATGAGGTGCAAATTTGTAATAACAAATATCCCTACAGTGTTTGGGTCGTGGGTTTGAATCCCACCCGAGTAATTTGCCTGTGGATTTTCATTTTCCGTAAGACAAATTAGAAAGCGCATCAGTACTTAACGGTAAAACCAAAGTATTTCCCAGAACAGGAGGAAAGGGAACCCTTTCCTGTTTTATTTACAAAAAGAAATGTATGGAACCAAATATTAATATTCAGACCTGGAATTACATGCAGGCCATGAACTCCACGGCCATGGTCTTGGCCTTGGTGACTCTATAAAAGTTTCCATTTGACTTTAAGACTTTCCAATGGAAGTGCAAAATGAAAAATGGCCTTGCCCTTTTAAAGATAAAATTCCAGGCCTGAGTATTAGCATTTTGCCCCATTTATTAATGAACAGAACTTTAAAGTGCAATTTCTCTCATTTCAATCCTTCAATGCATTTATTTAAACTAAGCAGCTTTAGATTGGAATATCTAGGAGTATCGAGGTGTCTTTATGCACCTAAATTATCAATTTGGACAGTGTCATGACATGTTACAGTTTTGTACAGGAGAAATGTATACATGATTTTGAGGGTTTGTTCTAGCCACACCGTTCATCCAAATCCTGAATTTTACTTAACAAATTAATTACATGTAGTGAAAAAAATTACATAAGCCTGTCCCCACAAAAAGGACGCGTCCATCTTTTGTCAAACATAAAAAAACCAGAGTCAACATTATTTCACGCCATTCAGCTCCAACACAATAAAAAATCACTCGTTTCTAAGTAAAATTAATAAACAAAACTCCTGATTCTCCAGGGGAAAAAAAAAAAACTGAAGAAGAAAGAGAAACGTACTGACTGCTCACAAAAGTTGGCAGCAGGCCAGGGCCGTGAATCTAGGGAAGGTCTTATTTACATACAAGGGTTCATGCCGAGCCAGGGAGAACCCTGGCGCACAACTACTACTGCAGGGCACACGATTGTTTGACTATCATTAATTATTAATGTTGCGTACAGACACACATGGTATCTGTGTGTGGCGTAGAGAGTGGCACCAATGCACCGTGGATGTTAGCCGCAACACTCATGTTAATGTAACTGACGCCATCGCCTGACAGCTCAATGAAAAAACGACCTCAGGAATAGAGCAATTGAAATATCTCTCAGTGAGGTCTTTGGTGAATAATAATCTTTGTGTAAAAAAATCTGCAGAATAATGCATTTGAGGCAAACATGGCAGCTAACGATTTATTCCGGATCTGGGTTGTTTTTAAAGAGATAATTTGAGGTAGTCCAAACAGAAAAATAGAGCTAAGTGTATTATTATCGCTAATGTTCAAAAACAAAACCGACAAAATGAGAAATGCAATTCACAGATCAATAGAGAGGTAACCAGTGTGGTAATGTAATTTGTTGAAAAAAAAACATAAACGTCTTTAAAACTTTGAAATGGGGAAAAACGCCCTTAATATATCCAAAAATAATCCGACATGTATTACAATTTTTTTTTCGGAGTTTGGTTGTTTTGCCATGGAAGACAGCAATGTGTCAGCGAGTACATTTGCACAAACCATCAAAAGATACATTAAAAGACTGCAGATCTTACATGATGGTTGCACTTAAAATAGTAAGGCTTATGTCATGAGCCATCACTTAAAGGCAGTGGACACTATTGGTAATTACTGGCATAAAACCTTACATGGTAACGAATAACGGGGAGAGGTTGATAGTATAAAACATTGTGAGAAACGGCTCCCTCTGAAGTAATGTAGTTTTCGAATGTTCCGCGAATTTGGTTTCGAGACCTCAGATTTAGAATTTGAGGTCTCGAAATCAAGCATCTGGAAGCACACAACTTTGTGTGACAAGGGTGTTTTTTTCTTTCATTATTATCTCGAACTTCGACCAATTGAGCTCAAATTTTCACAGGTTTGTTATTTTATATTTTATGCATATGTTGAGATACATGAACTGTGAAGACTAGTCTCTGATAACTACCAATAGTGTCCAATGTCTTTAAAAGACTGCAGATCTTACATGATGGTTGCACTTAAAATAGTAAGGCTTATGTCATAACATGAGCCATCACTTAACCCGTTTTATTGTTCTCATTAAAAAATGTGTGTGGTACAAATCAGGGTTCTCCCCTGGATTTGTTTTAGCTGTGCTGGGCATTCTGGACCAAAGTGAAAATTTTGCCAAGGTAGCTCAATTGAAACAAGATCTTTGCATAAATGCCTTACTGTGCATTCTGGAGCATTAAAAATGGTTTAATCTTGATTATTTTTGTGAAATTTGTAAATACAGGAAAACAAATTATTGTTTTCTTTAGGCAGATTTTTTTTCGCATATCGACTTACAATTTACGTTTATCGGCCCAATACGCTACTTAAGCCAAGTGCATTGGGAGAACCCAGCAAATAATTCAAAAGCTTTACATTGTCATGCAATGAACATGAATGCAGATATACACTATCTGCAGAAAATAATTTACACTCTGACAAATCGTATCTCTCTGTACACACTGTGTAGTACGTAATATCAAATCTTACATATGAGAGCTCTGTATTACTACACCGTGAATACGAGAGTCACTAAATTTCTATAGATTTGTCCCGCTATTTTTATTGATACCACACTTATTCCATTAATCATTCAAGCTACAGAGCATACAATCTGTCCCATGAAGCGATTCCTTTTACCACAAACCAAATAAAATCTAATTTGTAAAATCAGGAAATCAAGAAAAAGGACAAATTATTATCTGCATTGACGATACAAAACTACAAGCAGCACAAAGGGGCTGGAGCTTGCAAGGGCAAAAAAAACAAAAAAAACAAAAAACACAGCTAAGCAATGATGATTATTGCACATCATAACAAAGGAACTGAAATTGCTAGAAGGTAAACAAGAAAAGGGACAATTTATTTATAAATCAGACCTGCACTGCCGATACAAATAAAAAACTACAAGCAGCACAAAGAGCTGCCGGAGCTTGCAAGAGCAAAGTAACAAAACAACATAAACCCCAAAACAAAAAAAACACAGCTAAACAATGATGAATTGCACATCATGACAAAGCAACTGAAATTGCTAAAAGGTAAATGAGAGAGCTAGGACAGCAGTTATCACCCTACAGAGATGACATCTCTCTCATGATTCTGTCAGTCAAAGCATGGTCAGAGCATAGAGAAAGGACCACATCAGAGTCCCAGGGTTTTTTAATTGAGCGAACCAGGAAGTATAGTAGTGGTCCAGGGGTTGAATTTATCTTGTGTAGCATAGTATGGGACAGCTGCCAATGCTAATTATTACACAGTTAGTGTTAATGGAGAATGTTCTTCGACTTTGATTTTTAAACAAATTGTGTAGATTTTCTTTTTGGGGGAAAAAAACCCATAGAAACAAGAAATGCATTCAAAAGCAAAGACTTGGTGCTTCTTATGAATATTTTTATGTATTCTCTTATTTAAAATTGTACATATTACGTAAGAACAAATTTCCATACATAAATGATTTCTACTTCATATTTTTGTTTTTTTTCATTGATGGCAGGTACATGTGTGCATCATTCGTATATTTTCAAAGAGCAACATGCACACATTAAATTTAAAAATGTTGACACAGCATACAATTTACAATAATAAAATGTATTGTATTGTCTTGATGGATACTGCACCCATTCTCAGGGGTCACTGCACCCATTCTCAGTTGGTTGTGCGTATGCCAGAAACACCAGGGTGAACCCATTCTCTTTACCAACCATGTAAGTGGATGGTCATGCGCACTGAACGCAGACATTCGGTCTAAGATTTAAAAGTAGTTTATCTCACATCACAATTGCTTTTTGCAGGATGTACTGCAAGTTAAAAAAATATCAACAAAATTCATCTCAGACAACCCAATTGAAAAAAAAAAAAAAAAAATTCAATAAGTATACATTGTATATTTCCCGAATGCAGTTGAGGTAATTGATTTCATAATCTTGGTCATAATGCAATGGTACTCCTTGAAATGTTAGTGCAGAAATAAACATTTCTCTCAAAGCAGGCCTGGAATTACACGAAGGACACATGGCCTCCGTTGCCCCTAGTCTTAGCCTTGGTGCCCCTTCAAAAGTTTTCCATTGACTTTAAGACTTTCCAATAGAAGTGCCCTTTGCAAAATGAAAATGGCCTTGCCCTTTCAAAGATGAAATTCCAAATTCCTGTCATAGAGGTTTCCCATTAGGAAAATTTGCCTCGCTCTTCTGAGAACAAAGCACTGGGGCCTAAATAAGCTTCAATTTTGACCCAACACAACAACAAAAATCGGACGTCAGCGGCATCATTGAGTGGGTACAAAAAAAGTTATTATCTCAGAAAGCCTGACATTTAACTTAACTCTTTGTCGGAACAGAGATGACCCCAAAGAAATAAAGCTGACATTTGCAATTTACCCGAACCCACGTTAAGAATACAAAGATTCTGGATCCTTAATGCAGAGTTGGACTGTCTTTGGTTTTCTTGTCTCGGACACTAAACTAAGGACGAGGAGCTGCAGGACAGGTGAGCGAGAGAATAATTTGACCTTTAGTGGGTGCTTTTCTATTAAAGAGCAAGTTGTCCTTTGCTCAAAAATCTTTGTAATTTTCACACATTTCTATTTACAGCGATTTCTAACAATACAAGGAAGCTTACAACATGTACCTGTTAAAGTGCAAACTTTTGTTAATACAAGATTGTTGTTTATTTCAATTTCACTTTTTTTCTTTAGGTGGTGGGGAGAGTGGAAGTGGATGGGTGGCTAATTTGTTACAAAATTTCTTGCACACATAAACTTTCTTCATGAAGACAAAATACAATAAAAATGGGCCAACAAAAGTACATCAGATTTCTGATTATATCAGCAGGCAACCTGACCATCCACAAGCAACCAGTTAATCGAAAATGTTATCAGTAACAAATTTCAATATGTCTAAGCCACTTGAGACAAAATCACACACGAAAAAACAACACCCAGATTTATGATGTCTTGAGCAGGTAAAATAAGGAATTGCCCAGAAAGAGTTTCAGGTCCATTCCAAAAAATAATATTCCCGATAATACCCACTAGCCTACACCCTTCCTTTAAAATGGGATTTTAACCCACAGTCCTGTGGACAGTGGCGATGCATGTGTCTCTTTATTCACCGGCTCCCAGAAAAGCTTTTGACATTTCAGTCTCAGCCTCTTGGGTATGAGAGATGACGTTTAAGGCTCAGCTCAACTGACTCTAAGTCCCACTACGGGTAACGACTTGAAGACAAATATATTCTATTCTTATGACTCCTCACAGCCCTCGATATCTCAACAACATTTTTTTCTTCTTTTCTTCGTACCGATCAAAGTTCCTACTTAAATAGTCAGTGGGAAGAATATTTTTTTCACAGAAGAAGTTTTCTCATAACAATTCAAAAGGGCTAACATGAAAATTCACAACTTGGGTTTTGAACAAAGAAAAGTTGACTGGAGTGGGACTTGAACCAACGACCTGTGGATTAAAGGGAAGGTACACCTTTGGTAATTGTCAAAGACCAGTCTTCTCACTTGGTGTATCCCAACAAAAGCATAAAATAACAAGCCTGTGAAAATTTGAGCTAAATTGGTCATTGAAGTTGCGAGATAATGATGAGAGATTGAAGAATTTGTGTGCTTTCAGATAGGAATAAAAGACTTCTAGCTAGAAGTCTTTTATTGTTTTTAGTGAGAAATGACCTCTTTCTCAATATCTATGCTACTTCAGAGGGAGCCGTTTCTCACAATGTTTTATACTATCAAAAACTCTCCAATGCTCGTTACCAAGTCAGATTTTTCAGTTAATATTTGTTTTGAGTAATTACCAAACGTGTACCTTCCCTTTAATTGATATGAAAATTCACAGGGCTGAGAAGTCTCCCGAAAAATATGAAAAAATCAACTCCGCGGTAGTAGAATAGCAAGGAGTTCTCTAAAGAACTAACTGTACCTGGCAAGTAGATTATACATGGTGTTACCGCAAACCAAATATACATATCAAAACTCACATACATGTAGCATACATATCAAAACTCACATACATGTAGCATACAGAACATGAAAGAAAATGTTTTCTAGAAAATGTTTTCTAGCTCACACACACACACTTTTAATGATTTGCCAAATACAACCAGTAAATATTACACTGTCTGTATAATTTAGCACAATTGTGTAACAGCAGCTCGTAAAACGGAAAATAATTACAACCAGTATTATATAAGGCAAGCAAACCAAATATGTGTTGGTTTTTTTACACCAACTGTGAAAGTAACAGAAAATAAAAATTGCAGTACGAGAAATACATGATTCCTGTTGATATATTATGTCTCCTACATAAAAACAGTACATTTAGTTTGGTAAGACCCCCCTTATTTTAATGAACAGGGCGGGCCAGCTTGTCTCACTGGCTAGTCACTGCAAATAATAAGGGCAAACCCTGTAAGTAATTTACTAGTAACAAGCAAGTGAATTAATCTCTTCAAGGAAGAGTTGCTGGTTGTGAAAAACTCTCTCATTGAAACCCACACCTTACATCAAAATTTTCAGATCTTCATCTCTGTTAATGTTGGCACACCTGTCCCCTATGATAAGTGCACAGTTGACTCTCGTTAACATGAGGTCTGCCAGCCTGGCCCATTTTCCTTGTATTATCCAAACCACGTCTTAAGACGGAACTGCATGGTCGGTTCAATCCAATAAATAGTCCGTTAACAAGAATGTAATTTCACAAACCTAGCTTTTGCTACACAGCAATATTTCTAAATCTTGCTACAAAGTATGAGAAACAAAAACATTCTGTCATCACTGGGCCACTAAAATAACAAAATTACCTTTTGTAACGACCGTGCTCGTACCTTACGTTTTTTTATAGACATAAAAACATGCATGGGAAAGTTCTGGACCGGTGAAAAACCTTGTATTAACCAAGGTCTTGTATCTTCCAAGCTCATATTAAAGAGAGTCGACAACAGTTTGTCAAAAACATGGGGGAATATTTTGGGTGACTGGTTCAGGGCAAACATAATGGCACTGTCATGCCCTCCCAAAAAAGTCTTACATATGACCCACTTCAAAAATTTCAAAAGCTGGAAGCAGTTGTTCGGGTGTGGCGGTTTCAGTCTTCCGCCATGTTCAGTTTTCCGGGACTCAGTACGGCACTAACTGTTGACTACTTTCGCTTGCTGTGCGCAGGTGTCGCATGACGTAATGTTACCGTATTTGGTAATTCGGAAAACTGAACACGGCGGAAAGTTGAAACCGCCACCCGGTGCCTTTACATTTGGCATACTGTATTTTGCACAATTCAGTATCCATGTACAGTGGTAAGTTCTAAAGCAGGCAAAGCACTTTTACAAGAAATAACTGATGAATAATTATGACTCTAAACTAAAAGAACAGTTTAGACTATGAGGTGGATGTTGCTAATGGTAAGACAGTACACCACTCTCAAGATTATGTTTTTCTTTGAAAGGTTTCCACCTACACGGCGAAAGAAAACATAACCTACCAACAATTAAGTTATCCTTCAGGACAACTGACAGGATTGGTAACTACATAGTATGACCAATTCAATTGATTGCTTTCAAGCTGAAAGCTCACAAAGTCAATAACAATATATGAAGACCTCACAAACCGCAATTACTTATTTAAATTGCCATAAGCAAAATAAGCCTGACGTACACAAAAAAATCCCTCCCAAAACAGAAAACATTTGGTTCATTGTTTTCTCTTAAATGCACGGTGTACTTTTGGTAATTGTCTAAGACCTATCTCTATCCCAACTTTTTAAAAGCATAAAATAACAAACATTTGCAAGTTGGGCTCAATTGGTATAAAATTGTGCGCTTTCAGATGCCTGAAAAGGCTTCACCAAGTAAGTTTGGAAGTTCATTAATTATTGTAGTAATTGTCAAAGGTCAGGCCTGATACTTCACGGAGGCAATGAAGGCGATTGCCTCTGTTGCCCTTGGTCATTGCCTTGGTGCCCTTGAAAAGCCCCAGTAGAACCTTACAATTTCCTCATAGGGTGCCCTTTACCAAGGAGAAAATGCCTTGGTGCCCTTGCCCTTTCAAAAACGAAGCATACAGGCCTGAAAGGTGTACTCCTCCCTTTAAACCAGCCCTTTTTTACCGTCTCAGGCCCCATACTTCACGGAGGCAATGAAGGTGATTGCCTCCATGCCCCCTGGTCATTGCCTTGGTGCCCTTGGAATGCTCCAGTAGAAATTTACGGTTTCCTCATAGGGTAACCTCTACCTTGGTGCTCTTACCCTTTCAAAAAACGAAGCATACAGGTATGCTGTCTATGTGGTGTGTTTACTGGAAACTAGAGTGTGCATATGAATCTACTCTTCAAAAAGTCAATGATTATGTAACTTTAAGGGGATTGTGAGCATTTTGTCTTTTTTAACCTTTTTTTCTCTTTAATACCTCTCCAAGGACGCTCATTAGATTCAATGGTCGGAGCAGAAGAGACAATCTTTTCACTGGGGGAAGGGCATGGTTTGACTGCACAGGAAATTACAAGGCCAGGGGAGATGTACGGTGCTTTTATCACTATATCTGCCTGTATCCTTCGCCCATTGTTTTTTTGTTTAATTAACTATGAGGTATCTCGTAAAATTTACAAGTGGTTTTCATTTATCATTTTGCAACATACATTCAGTTTCAGCAAAAAGTTTGTTTATATACATTTTACAGAACAATCCAAAACACATAATGTCATGAATCTTGTGACAAATTCTCACGACAAAAAGAAGTTAAAGGATTACCTTGAGGATATCAGCAGCTATGTATTCCATTACGGCCACCAGATAGAGGGAAACTTGACTGTCAATACGATACCCCAAGCCTTCCTGATGTGGGAAAGATCACAAAGATACTTAGTGTTACAAACCATAATACCATGTCCTCTGAACAACTTACAACAGAACCAGGGCCCAATTTCATAGAGCTGCTAAACAACCTTTTTGCTTAGCAGAAAATTAACAGGATACCATGCACAAGCTGTGCTTGTGACATGGTAGTTTAACTGGTAACCTTATTCTGGTAAGCATAAAGATTTTGTCTGAGGTACTTTTTATGCTTTAAAGCAGTTGTCTGAAATTGGGCACAGAACGTTGCACTAACATTTTTGATCAGAATTGTGCACAAACCGATGGGAATCCGAAAAAAAAAAAAAAGCAAACATCTGAAACTATTTTGTAAATTTTGTACAAAGGGCACTTCAAAAACTTTGGCTCCCATTAAGATGCTAGTGGCAGCTTTTACAACCATGTGCTGTAAAAATGCTTGTTCTATGTAAATAGTCGATGTTGTTTATCCTAGAGCCCGAATTGGCAAATGTCCAGGGAAAAAACACTTAAGAATGCTGCATTCAACGGATTTCGGTTATTCATGGAATTGAATGGGGAACTAAGGGTTTAAAAGGAAAATTGAACAAGGTCCTGTTCGAATTTGGCAACTTCCGTGAAAGGATGTGTGTGACATTTTTGAGCCAATGTTGCAAAATGGGTTGAAGCAATGATTTTTGCAAAGCTGTATACATGGTAGATGAAGCTGTCAATTCAGTCACAGCCCAACCTCGTCCCCAGGGTGTGTCGAGCGGTTACAAGGTTGACCACTCTCACCCTGATGTTGGATCATTTGCATATCCAAAATGTTTGGATACGTATGTAAATTAAAATAGTCTGGCTACTTTTCGAAATTCACATCTTCGTCATAATCTCGTAGTACGGTTCCAGATTTAATAGCTTGTTTGCACATTGTTGGTTGCCGGCGGCTGGCTGTACCTATGAATATGGAACATATTCTAATATTGTAAAGTCGTTGTCTAATCAGGGTCCTAGTAAGGAGTTTCCATCCCAGGGTTTACTATTGTAATCATGGTTGAAAATAAAGTAAACCATGGGGACGAGGTTGGTCACAGCCTATATCAGGAAGAAAAGCTACATAATTTCTGGGACACATTTTTGCTTTACTAAATAGCCAAGATAACTATTCTAATACTCCATTTACATTAACAGGTGTTTCCTGTAAACCAAGCAAACTTTACATGTAGATTCGTGGTTTCTTTGCCTGCCTTTCGCCTCTGTGCACCCCAGTTCAAATCCCATCTCAGACCGGAGCCTTGCTTGTAGATTGGGTTATCTATCCCTACCTGATTGCGTGTAATTTCCCCGTAAAGGTTTTACCTCCCACATCTTAAACTGGACATTTCTTCTTGTGTCTTTCTTATCCTGGGTGTAATAAAATGTCGACATTTTCTAATAAACAACCCTACGAATCTGTTCCAAGGAGTAACTCTCTCCACACCTACCTTTAAAAGAGGATGAATCTTATCAACAGGCAGTACGAGAGGGGCCTTCTTCTTTCCTTTCTCCAGGGCACTACGGGCGTCACTGATAGCCCACTGGTCTATGGGATGAGGGAAAGCCCTTTGGACTCGCTCCTCGACGTCCAGGACAGTGTGGGGTTGACCAGCAACGAGCATGGACAGTAGTCTAACGATCAGGGACTCGATGTACTCTAGGGCTGCCTCCTCTACGATGAGGGAGGGATGCACCTCTCGCTGGACCTGAAAGAAATGTCAATAAGAGGTTGATGTACTCGTGTTTTGAACTGGCATCAGTAAAGTGATAACAAGGTTGGTTAATCATGGTTGATTTTTCATTAAAAAGGGAAAGTGTGTGTGTGACTTTTAGTCAATTTACTGCCGGTAAAACATTTTGCTAGCGAATCTAACAGCGCATTTCATGATAACATTTTGTGAAAAATTACTTCTTGGTAGGAATATTGGCTCTGAGAAGAGCCTGTTTGTTTATGACCGACACACAATGCGGGGTACCATTTTGCATAGCTGTAACATTAGCAGTTTTTTCTGTACTTCAACCAGCTCAAAAGTCATTCAACATGTGAATGGACATGCAGGTCTTGGGTGATTTCAGGTACTAGTCACACAAAATTACAATATATTCAACAGACAATTAATGTGACAGACACAAAATTGTACCCTTTATTATGTTTGTCTACATGTTGCTTGCCATCTTCATCGTTTGAAGTCTCCAGCTACTCGAAAAAGTAACATCATTTTGAGAAAAACTGAAGCAGATGGCTGCATACATTGTACATTCGCAGACAAGTACAAATAATTAAACTTCTTTTTGTTTGAAAAACATGAGCGTTTCACTGATTTGTCAACTGATGTGCTTGCTGGTAATCGTCCCAACAGCAATAATGATCATACACTTTTAAGTTTAAAATCACATGCCACCCAACAACGACGTTTACCTTGCGTAGAGCTGCAAGAAAAAGCCCTTTCCATCGTTCGTCACTTTCAAAATTATAACCTCCCATAGTTAATGTGGTCCTCGGTGCGACTGCAAGAAAAGAGAAAAATTGCATTGTAAGCATTTTATGTTTAGGGCAAACTAATTTCCAGAAGTAATGGGGATCATTGTGATTGCGAAAAGTTGTAGCAATTTCAGCAGAAATCTATTTGACGGGGGCACTAAGGCGAAGGCACAGGGGCAAAGAGGAACTTACCTCCATTGTCACATTGCAATTGAAATGTCCCGGATATAATTTTAATTCTGTACGACGGCTACATAAAAGTCCATTCATTTAGAGGACTTATTTTTTTGATTGAAATCTGAAGCAAACTCTTCTACTCGTCTCCCCAATATTGCCTTGGTGCCATGTGTTTTTGCCATGGTTCCCTCTGCAAAGTTTGTATACAAATTTCCATTTTCCTTGTAGAAGTGCCCCTTACCAGAGGAAACGTTCAATGTAACTTCAAGAGTTAAGGTCAAGGCTTGTTAATGTTCAAGCAGCATGGTATGAGGTATGATACTATTTAATGCAAAAAACACACTTTCAAAACTGTAGAAATACTAGACTGGATTCTAGGAATTGGCACTGTCAAGGGCAGCTTATCATCCCCAGCAACTATGATCAGTTATTATTTCCTCATCCCTCAATGTTCTTCCACAGTGAGTTGAATTTCCACCAGAGATGAAGGTTGGCTACAGGAACAACCCTTTGGGAATAAACCTAAAGGAACGTCACTAGACTTAGTTTTGTATTGAGGCACTTCCAAAGTAAATCTTTCTCTAAAGTGTGCAAAGCATAACACAATGGCCCAATCCCTAAGTTGATGGAATTGCATACATTTTTCTGATCCTGTGGTTTCCAAGAAAGACATCAAGAAGCCGTTGTAACTCAGGAAGTTAGGATAGGAAAGGACACATGAGGATTTTGATCTGATTTGCATCCCATTTATGTTCAATTTGTCTTAGCTTTTAGATAATCAGCAATCTCTTTTGAAAAGCCTTTGCATGGTTGCTTGTCACCAATGCTAATCGTTGCTTACAAATTTAGTGTTTTAAATTTCATTATCTTTACATGAGGCAGCAATGCATACAACATAAACATCATGATCTATACCATTCTTAATTGTTTTGTTCTACTAGTGTTACTGAATGGGCAATGACAAATGTGTGAATCTCAAAAAGACGTAGGCTAATAAACCAAAAGGGTAAATTGTAATTAATTTTGGGTTGAACAAAGACAAATTGACTTGAAGAGGATTTGAATCCCGCAGTAATCAAGAAAAAGTTGATTCCCCTAAGGTGATAGGCCCTACATAAAGGTTGTATTGTCAACTTGGTTATTATCCCTGGTAAATACAACAGTTTGAAAGTCTCCTGACTAGCACCCCCCTATGTTGACAAACAAAGGAGACCACCAACACAAGCACTGCCACATTAATTCAGAGGTTGTAGGTTCAAATCCCACTCTCTAGCAAGTTTGTCTTTGTTCAATCCTCAATGTATCTTAGATATGCATAGCATAACAATAATAACATGGCACATAACCGTGATAGGGTCTTAAAGTTTTACCTTTTTTTGAGTGAAAAGAGTGAGCAGATTAAATAAGAGATTGGGCATCTTTTCCTTTTTATTTCACTTCGTCAAACGAGAAATGTTACCGTCTGAATTCAATTAATTTCTTTACCCCATCATTGTGAATTTGTGTTGCAGTAATTTATTTAGCACCAAAGTCAAATAATAAACACAAAAAACAGGGGTCGAAAAACAGTGAGTGAGGGAAAATTTCAATTTTCCCACAAACAAATCAATATTTTCTTTAGATTGTTTTTCTTTTCTAAATGTTTTTGTTAACAATAACAATTTCTTGCTTGTAGTGGGTGACTGGGCTGGGGAAGTCTACTCTACTAAACTTGTGTTGTGCTTGTTTTCTTATTATTATTTTTTTTTCCTCATCTCCATCTCCATTATTATTGGTTATGTCAGCAAAATATCCTGCCGGATACATCAACGCTAACTTGCGCACTGCGTGTGGAAATAGACTACTAACAAAATAGTAATACTATTTGGCATGTTTGGTGTTGCTTATTATGTCCCTTGAATTTGACTAGTGTTGCGCTATTCACAGCAGCCGATAAAAGTGAATTCCAGAGTTTAACAGTTGATACGAAGAATGAATCTTTGAAGGCCCTAGCTTTGTGACTGACTTGATTCTTGAAATTGAATGAATTTTTGGTTGTTTCCCCTTGTAATGTGGTTCCACTTTGTTGAGCTACATTTCTTAAGTTAAATCTTACATTGTCCATGTCAAAACAAAACTCAAACAAATCAAATTCATTGGATTTGGTCCAAAGGTCGAGTGATCCACGATTCCGGTTTTTACAAAATGTCGACTGGTCACAGACCAGTAAAAATTAACCGCGAAGGTCGACTTGTCTTGCCCAAGGAATGAGAATCAGGCCCCATCCACTACACAAACATGATTTACCGACACCAGTCAAAACATGTCAACGTTAGAACCCACGGATGCGCCCTTTTAAAAACCTATATTGCTGCATAAGGCACATATTTGTTGTTGCAAACTTACCTCAGATGTCTAAATTAGACACTCAATATTGTCGTCTGCAAACGGCTTGTTCCATTGTAGATCACATTTATGCACATTTTTTGTTGAAATCTTATTCATTTCTCAGGCCGCACGTAAAGTTTCACGGAAGGAAACGACTTCGTTATATGCAGTCTACACGCATGCGTAATTTTCCCGTACTATTGCAACCTCGTTTTTATGTTTTGTTTCGCTCTCACGTATAACGTACTGATAAAACCTCCCATCTGCGTTTTGCTCTAGAGATAAAGGATGCCTGAAATCTCATCGCGCTGCGTACGATGACGACCCAAGAGGGCGCTAGCACAAGCTAGCGGGAAAATTCAAGGGTTTCGCAATGTTTACATTTTTCAGGTCGTTTGTGAAGAAGTTACTTAATACTTGTGATGGCTTAGGATTCATGTCTTACAGGTATTGTGATTATTTTATTGACTTATACGGAAAGTTATCGGACTCATATATTATACTCATGATGGTTTAAGCAGAAGATTAATGATCAAGAGAGGCATGACTGTGTCATTGACTCACCAATCACGTCACGTTACACAATACGATCGTTTTGAGTTTGACATGTCATTTTTGCGGCCTTCCCTATCCTATTTTTTTGCCCTTGCTTGTTGTTGTTAAATCAAAGTGTCTTAATTGAGACTGACCACTGCAGATTGAATAAGAATGTTAAGTCGATCAACTTTTTACTAAAAATTAGCTAATTTTTTTAAAGCTATTTTCTACCTTTGTTAATTGTTGATCCTGTACCTCACACTGCAATTGAAAGTGTTTAGTCTTACTTATCTTGCCAACATGGAGGTAGAAGAATCGGAGCAATAAATAGCTCCATGTCATAATGGTCTTACCTAGACCCAGTAACTGGGGCGCTGTACTCCTTTTTTCGAAATTTTGTCATGATCGGTCGTACTAGCTTTCATTGTCATTACTGCTAGGTCTAGCCTAGCCCAGAGGCCAATTTCATAGAGCTGCTTAAGCAAAAAGTTTGCTTAAGCACGAAAATAGCTCGCTTATTTTACACATGTTACTGGCCAAAATTTCATGCCATACGCATTGCTTATGACTGGTATTTAGCTGTTGTTTACTTAGCATAACAATTGAGTGGAGTCTTGGCCGGTAATCTGATTTTACTAAGTAATGAATTTTTTGCTTAAGCAAAATATTTTGCTTAAGCAGCTTTATGAAGTCTAGACTAGGTCTTACCCAGGAAAAAGTGCGGTGTCGGCAGCCACTTTTCATGCATTGTCTACCAATCATAATATCTTACTCACCCACATAAGATGATAAAGTTTGTGTTTATTATTAATCAGTGAAAAGTGAAAAGTTATTCATCGAAAAAATGAGTGCTGGTAGCAGCTCCGGCGGAAGCCAAAATAGTGGGCGTGGCTGGCATAGAGGTCAAGGGAGAGGTCAAGGTGGACGCAGCTCCAATAACTACAACAGGGGTGGAAGAGGACGTGGATGGAGGGGTCACTCTGGAAACAGAGGTGAGTTTTCCGATAGATACTGTATTAGCAACAAACAGCTTGTTTTCAATCAGGTATTTTGAAGAATAAGTATTAAAAGTCTTTCCAGAGCCAATATGGTTCATCAGACCTGTGTTTAGTGTCTGTGTCTTGTGTACGTACACATGCAGGTACAAGCACCCATAGAGTTGACACCCCATTGCCTTGACATTACACAACTGAGAGTATTTATATTCCCCCTGGACAGGATGCCAGTCCTTTGTATGTTACTCCTCAGCTCTCGCCTATTTGAATGTACTCCTGGGTGGAGAGAAGCAATAATGATGAAATGCCATGCTCCTATGCTCAAGGACACAAGCATCGCAACTGACCAGGCCAGGACTCAAACCCACACTCTGTAAATTACAGAACTTGAATCTACCCCGTAGAACGCTCGACCACTAATTTGACCGAAAACATTGCTTCTATGCAATATTTTGAGATGATAATTTTTTGATAGTTTATTGTAATAAAAATGTTCAAAAGAATATCAGATTTTGATAAACAAAATTGTTTTCTTTCACAGTTTTTATATAAAAGAGGATTCACTTTTCCCTTTGTTCACATTCTCAACCAGGTGGAAGGGGCTCAAACTACTCCAACTATCGGGGGCCAACAAGTTCCACTCGTCTTTCTGATGGTTCATTAGCTGATGCTCTTACTCCTTACAAAGGCTGGAAGTACTACTTCAAAGATGAAAGTAAAGAGAAGTGCAGCTCATTGGGTCTTTATAAACCCTCAAAACCCATCAAAACTTGGGGTTGTGTTGAACCCTAGCAGTGCACCGTTTCGAACCTGCCAAATTATTCAACTGTCTGTTGGCAGACAGGGCTGATTAAATCAGACTTATTTTCTGAGGACACAAACAACCACAAAAGTACACATTGAGTTTACTCTTCTGTAACAACGCACGTTTTAACTCCAATTTAACAAACCAAAGTAAAAACTTGGTGTTGACTCTGAACTTAAAGGTACTGTACACGTTTGGTGATTGTCAAAGACCAGTGTTCTCACTTGGTGTATCCCAACATAAGCATAAAATAACAAGCCTGTGAAAATTTGGGCTCAATTGGTCATCGATGTTGCGAGAAAATTATGAAAGAAAAAACACCCTTGTTGGACGAATTTGTGTGCTTTCAGATAGGAATTATTTTAATGAGAAATTACCTCTTTCTCTTTCTTCAGAGGGAGTCGTTTCCCACAATGTTTGATACTATCAACAGCTCTCCAATGCTCGTTACCAAGTCAGTGTTTGATTTAATATTTGTTTCGAGTAATTACCAAACATGTACCTTCCCTTTAAAGTAAACAATGGAAAGTTACTTGGTAAGTCCGATGCCTAGCATTCCAAAGTCTCCCATTTGATGGATACTTCAAGAATGTAAGATGAAATAACACAACAATAACAAATTGTATGAATATACAGTATATACAATTTAATATTCTCCAATATTTGGGCAAGAAACCCAATTTTTTTTTATATATACATCAGACTCATGGCAAAAGGGGAACTTTTGGTCAGGGACTCAGTAATGGTTAATTGTAACTGCATACCCCTTTTACCCCCTATTCACAGGCTACATTGAACAGTCACCGACAGTCTCGAAAGTAAAGACATTTGAAAAGTTCTTTGTGTCGAGATTGGATGCATATGACAAGGTACAAATAACCCTAGAATATTTTATACTTTCTTTACCACTGTGAATGCTACATCAATGGGGGACTTTTGGGGCGCTTGGTGGCAGCAGACTTACCTGGGGCCTTTCTCAAAGCTCGGCTTGGGCTCCTGCTCCGGCTCAGCGTGCTGATATCCGTGCAATACGCGCTGCTCCAAAATGCAGGTTACAATGCAAGCTGTGTACACAGCACGCGGAGCCGGAGCCGGAGCCCAAGCCGTGGTTTGAGAAAGGCCCCTAGTAAATCCATTGTTCTTGGTAATGTGGGCATGCTCAGACGTAAACAATGGACATTTACCTGGTAAGTCTGCTGCCACCTAGCCCCCCCTCAAAGTCTCTCATTGTTACACTTGTGCTAGATTATTTGTTACAGCTTCCAATACAAGCTTGTTTTTATACATAATAATAATCCTGCTCTTAATTGAAACTTTAAAAAGGACAGATTCAAACACATTTCAGACTTAAATAATTCACAGATGCTCTTTACCCCAATTAAGCAACTTGATCACACGTACCATCTTTGACTGTAATCCTGCTAAAATGTGCTTAGCAGCAAGTTCTTAAGCAACTCTGTTTAGCAGGTCTATGAAATTTGGCTCTGATCTCTTTTTGATCCACTCTCAGGATGAGATCGAGAGGAAGGGAAGTATTACGGTAGATTACAAGGAGCTGATGTCAGATGGCAGGGTCACAGAGTCAATACCCGACCTCAGGACGGACATCAAAGAGATGCCCGAGAAGATTCTCAACTGCCTGGGGTTAGCCATTCATCAGGTGGGTTACTCAAACATTTATGGAACAATCATCCACTAAACATCAAACAAGTTACCACCATCTCACATTTCAAAAGAGTCTTCTCAAAACATTTCTTCTGAGTGCTTAGAGTTTTTTATCTGAAAATGTTAGGTGCTTTATAAATACAGTTGTTATTAAGGGAATCAATGTGTGGTGAAGAGGTTTTCAACTAGTGGTTTAAACTACCGAGACGAAGTCGAGGTAAATTATCAAGAACCAGGCCTCGGCGTGTTTAAACCACTAGTTGAAAACCGATTCAACACACTTTGATTCCCATTCATAAATACCTTTTTGATCAAAAAACATCAACACTTTTTGGTCAAAAAGTAAAATAAATGCAAAAATTATAATTGTTCAATGATTTCTTTCAAAAAAACACCCCTTCAGCTATGAAATGGTAAGGCCCTCGGGTAATCTACTCCTAATAAGGAGATTGCTGTGCGCGTCGCGCGTATCGCGTGATGTGGCACAGTTGTTCCAGCCGTTGCTCTCGACCAATAGGAATGAAGAAACTGTCTTATAAGCACAGGTGCAAGCTCGCGTGTTGTACCATGTTTCAACACTTTTTACTGGTGTTATATCATCCGTTCAAACAACCCAACGTGATGCCCTCTCAACCAATCAGAATGGATAAACTATCTTAGGTATTTATGGGTATTGTATCAAAGGACTTAACACTATTACTACCATGTCAACTCCTACGGAGTATGCAGCTCCGACAGCCAAATTGGCGCACAGGTTGCTAATTATTCACATCAACAATCTTTACTCATTTACTCTTTGGTGATGAGAAGCAAATATAGTGAAGTGTCTTGCCCAAGAACAAAAATGTCACAACAGGGATTCAAACACGCACTCTGATAGTTCACTCAGCCAACAGAAGTTGAGTTTGATGCTCTACACAACTTGGCCACAACACTCTACATACACAAATTTATGTGGCAGGATATGTTCATTTAACTTCTATTGTCTTCAAAAATTCATAAAAAGTAACTTGGGAACCTTCTGGACAAGACAAGCAGGGTATTGTTGATCAAATAAACTTGCTAAGCAAAGTTTTCTGCAGAACAGCTTTATGAAATTAATTCCTGATCTGATGTCTTTAAACTGTTGGCTTTAACTTGTTAATAGTGTTGAAAATTAGTGCAAACTCCACCTTGATGTGGTTGAAACATTCCGCACAGCCAGGGTTTGCAATTAGTTTCAAGATTTTAAATTGCTTGTTTTTTTTCTTCTATTTTGAAGACACTAACACATAATCTTGAGCGCCAGGCTGTGGCGCTCCAGCAGCAGGCATCCGATGAGACTGGGCAACAGGACATACAGGTGCCCTCAATCCTCGTCAGTGTGCCAGTCATACGGGCAAGGTCAGTATAAGAGTCTTCTGCCATTTCCCTTGATATAGAAGAATAATAAGCTTTTAGTTTGTGAAGCGTGTGATATCTTTAGCTCTCTGTTCCTGCATAAACTTACTATCTTAAAACTTTGTAAAAGAAGGACAGTTTTTAACATAATGAGGAAAACCCAGCATGGGGTCTTACATAACAATCTTTCCCAGTATTAGGATGTTGAGTTACCATAGCCTGCATGACCATGACTTAACTGGAACAAATTTTGTTACAACCCTGAAAAAGCTCACATTAAGTAAGTTAGTTTCTTCACTTTTTGTCTTCTTTTTTATGTGACAGATTGCTAAACTATGACCCTGTTACACCACTGAAGAATCTTAAAGCCAACTACTATGGTAAGACATTAGTATTTCATAAATAAGTATTAAGCAGTTTTGCATTGAAAGTTTTCCAATCTTTGAGTTACTGATGCTGGACTGCAGTGGTGTTGGACTGCAGTGGTGCTGGACTGCAGCGTGTGCCATGACACTTTTTACATTGTATTTATGATTTTTTTGTTTTGCTTGCAGGAAAGTTTGTTTCTGTAAGAGGCACAGTGGTGAGAGTAAGCAACATTAAGCCATACTGCACCAAGATGGCGTTCCAGTGCAATACATGTGGTGATATACAGGTATGTAATCTCCAGCATGCCAATAGAAAGTATGCTGTGTGGTTGGTTCCAAATGCTTATACAAATATTTTGAAAGGTGTTACTTTTATTCCATTTCTAAATATACCCCTGATACGTTTTCTTGTGTTTTTATTAATTGCAGATTGTTAATTTACCTGAGGGAAGATACATCTTGCCAACCAAGGTAGTTAAGTTAACAATGAGTCCATCAATTATCTATTTAGTAAATGGAAATTTGCAGCGGGGATAAAGAATATCCATTTTGGTCTTACCCATATACACTGATGTGTGTCAGCACTCAGTACTTTCCCGAGCTCTGGGAAATAATCACAGGCATATTACTCGGGTTAGATCTATTACTGACAAAATGTGTATTTTGTGTATTAATGGGTGCGTTCGTTTAGCTTCCCTGGGTCTACCCCGCGGTGCTCACTCGGGTGAGCCCCTGACAAGAGCTAAACGAACGACCACTCACCTCTCGCGTAGTGACGTCGTTTTCCTGGGGCCAGCCCCCAAGTGACCCACTCCACAAGCAGGGCACTGGGGGCTGACCTGGGTGAGCCCCTGGAATGACGTCAAAAGCTGTTCGAACCCATCTGGGCAGACCGGGGATGACCCAGGGAAGCTAAACGAACGCACCGTTATTATAATGTGGGGCATGAAATGATCAGCTGTGCTAGAGGGGTCACCCTCATTAAACATCAGTTTTTAAATGAATACAGACATATTTTTTTATTATCATTACTGTTGTTGTTAGTGTCTAGCACCACAATGCAGAGGGCGTTCCTTCCTGCCAAAGCAGGGCTCAGCCCTGACGGAGACCGTAGACTGGCAGATGATTAAGGTACAAGAAATCATGATGGACGGACAGAGAGAGTCGGGAAGGATCCCTCGCACAGTGGAGTGTGAACTCACATGTGATCTAGGTACCTTCAAATATATGTGTTCAATAATTTCATTTGATTTATTCTTGCTGTGAAGCCAAGAACTCTCAGCAAAGCAAACTTAATCACTGTACCAAAGAACCCAATGGAGAGAAGACAAGGAAAGGATTTTTCAATTTTACATGTTCCGGGAAAACCCTGGATAATTATCCAAGGGAAAACCCACGCAGTTAGGTAGGGACTGAAAACCCATTCCATATAGTGCCCTCGGCGTGATTGGAACCGGGGTCTTAGAGGTCGAAGGCGAGGAAAGCCACCACTACGCCAACCCAACCAGCCGTTTTTCTTTTTTCCCAACCCCATATTCACCCTCAAATGCCCGTCAAATTTGTTTTGAATTTGTTGGATTTGTATTTGTTACTTCCCAAACCACTTACGGTCAGTATGAGGGAAGGAACACCATTCTCTTCAGTCGTCAGAATCCAAACATGTGGGTGTTGAGTACCTATATGTAGTAGGAGTGTTCAAATAGACTTTGGGATAGCTCTTTGCCAGAACACCTAGGAAGTTAGGGTAGAAGAAAAAGTAGAAATTAAACATTTTGATTGCAAAAGACTCAGTTAAAGAAACATTACAGAGTTGGTTTATGTTAACAAAACAGTTGCTGGCAGTGTAAGCACTTTATGTAATTCACCATATACATAAACTGACAAAACTGTAGAAGTTTGAGATCGATCGGCCATCTGGGTCACGAGAGAATAGTGAAAAACCGATTACAAGTTTTGCATTACATCGGTGCCAAAATAAAAATGAATTAAAACGCTCGCTGAGCGATCAACTCCAAACGCGAAGTTTGATTATTTATTTCTCATCAAAAATGACATTTCAGACTGAAATATTTCAAGGGATGTTTTCAACTCTCACCATCATTAGACCGTGTAAGTTTTATGTAAATCTGTGGTCTTCACGTTTTTTGTTTCTAACCAATTCTGTAATGTTCCTTTAATTTGTGTTCAACTGTTGTTCCTGTGTTGGTTTTGAGAAACTAGAATCAGCTGTTGCAAACTGCTTACCAACCAAAATGCCAACATGAATGCCCAAGAATGATGCCATAATAATAATAATTGCTTTTCATTGTGTTTTGCTTGCAGTTGACGATTGTGTTCCAGGAGATGTTGTAACTATTGGCGGAGTTGTAAAAGTATCCAATGTCGATGAAGGTAAAAGAGTGACAAAAATCAGTTTTAATTTATTATTCTGTTTGATAAAGCACTGTTGTGGAAATAAAACACCGATGTGTGTTAGCACTGTATACTCAGTACTTTCCCGAGTCCTGTGAAAAAATATCACAGGCATGTTACTCAGGTGGGATTCGAACCCACGACCCTTGCAATTCTTGAGCAGTGTCTTACCAACTAGACTACTAGATTATTTATTTGGCAGGAGATTCTGTCACCCCAGAGATTCTGTCCTCCCATACGGCAAACTGTGTACAAACTTCTTCTGATAGCGCCCTCTTTTGAATCCTCCTCAATGTCCCATATGGGGGACAGAGTCTCCGGGGCACAGGTTTCCATAGGACACTGGCACTACACTATAGACCTTTATCATGGTGCAGCCATCTTGAATTTCCCCCATTGATATCAATGTAACCAAACCGAGGCTGGAAGAACAAAATAGTCTGGTTCCTATTTGCAAAATGGTTATTAGCATTCATTATTGTTATTTGATATGAGGAACATGATCAAGATGGAGGGATGATGACAAAGGTCTATTGACAGGGTAGTTCAATGATAATAACATAAATAGTGCAGTAGTTCTGAAAAGTTAATTACATGAAAATCAAATCGACAAAAGTTGTTATTTTCTGAAATTCTTTTACCACCAGGTCATGGACGGAACAAGGACAAGTGTATGTTCCTGCTGTACCTCCACGCCAATTCAGTACAGAATCAGAAGCGAGGCAAGAAGGCCTCCTCTGGCGGTGAGAGTTCACCCGCTGGAACGGGAATAGCCATGGACTTTACTCTCAAGGAGTTGTATGCCATTCAGGAGATACAGGAGCAGAAGAATCTGTTTCGGCTTCTGGTTGGGTATGTAATTAGTCTTCAGTCAAGGCGGTCTGATTGCTTACATCTATTACAGAGATGGACTATTTCAGTATTGGGTGATGCGCACATCTTGAATAAAGACTAGGTGTTGACTTTCAACGGAAAAGTCAAAGACAATGAGGCCATCTTATGACTTCTGATCCCTGAACGTAGTAACTTGAGTACCTGACATTTATATCAGAGGCATCCACACTTTCAAATGTCATTCAGTGTGGTGAAAATGTAAAAGGGAATTGACTGATCCAATTGCATTATTTATTTGTTAGCCTTCGAGAAAGACTCTGCTAGGATCGAAACACCAGGCCATTAACCATTTTTTGCATTAACACCATAGGTCCTTTTGGTTGGTAAGCAGTTTGCAACAGCTAATTATATTTTCTCTTTGTTTTGAATTTTAGGTCAATATGTCCAGCCATTTACGGTCATGAAATGGTCAAAGCTGGTCTCATTCTAGGCCTTTTAGGAGGAACTCATAAATACGTCAATGACAAGGTAAAGTTGATGGCAGAAAACTGCACCTCTCCCCAAGAAACTGTGTCCAACCTTCTCTAAAATAAAATACAATATAACAACTTTCTGCTTAAGTGGTTTGCAAATACACAATGTTAAATTTTACTCATGTTTGTTATTTCCACCATGACAACTTTCATCTTTTAGAAAGACTTTCCTTTCAGGGTGGAAAGTTAACACAAAAAGCTCAGCCAAAGGCTTTATGCAATTGTGCGAAGCAAGATTGATTCAATTCAAACTTTACAATATTTTTGAAGCTTCACTTTCTAATGATAGGATGCTCCATAAAATAGAAAACATGAAGCAAACAAAATGAAGTTCAGGCCTGTATGCTTCGTTTTTCAAAGGTCAAGGGCAACAAGGCATTTATTCCTTGGTAAAGGGCACCCTATGACGAATTTGTAAATTTATACTGGAGTATTTAAAGGGCACCAAGGCAATGACCAGGGGGCACAGAGGCAACCGCCTTAGTTGCCTCCGTGAAGTATCAGGCCTGAGTGTTTTCTTGATTTGTTAAAATGTTTTCTCATTGTTCCTGTAGAATCGAATACCAGTTCGAGGAGATCCACATATTCTGGTGGTAGGTGATCCAGGACTCGGCAAAAGTCAGGTCAGATGTGCACATTATGTTTCTTTGTTAGTATTTCTTTATCAAGAGATCTGCAGCTAACATGTCAAACCCAAGTGGTATTTTTTCAATGCATTTTTACAAATTATTTTTGTAACTATCACCATAGACAAGACATGGCTATTATTTTAATGATCTTGGCCAAAATTTTCCAGTGAAAAAAAAGCCTGGAAAAAAGTTATACAACACAGAAAAATTGTTCTATTTTATAACTGTCAATAGTTTTAACACTGGGAAATTTCCAATCGGGATATGACCTTTACTTTGACCTTATGAGGTTGAGTAGGAAAGGTCTAATCTTAGGCCATTTGAGGCCCACTGTGGGCATTTTGGTAAGCATGCTGTGTGCCTGCTGTGTTCTTTAAAGGGACGGTATTTGTTTGGTAATCACTCTTGCAATTTATGGCAAAACAATTTTGGTTAGAAGCCTACAGCAGCTTTCGATAGTATAAAGCATTTTAAGAAACATTTCACGCCCTGCGTGGACATATTCGCTCCGGGTTTCAAAAACGAAAGGTATACTTTACCTTTAACAGGATAAACACTGGAAGATGTCAAATTGGGATATGACCTTTACTTTGACCTTTTGAGGTTGAGTAGGAAAAGTCTTATCTTGTGCCATTTGCGGCCCGCTGTGGGCATTTTGGTCAAAGCTGCTTGCGCATGCTGTGATCTTGAAAGGGTTTAAATTACAATCTGAATGAATTCCTCACCTCAACCCACAGATGCTCCAGGCGGTGTCTAACGTAGCTCCACGGGGTGTCTATGTATGCGGCAATACCACCACTACCTCTGGACTGACGGTCACTCTCTCCAAAGAAGGAGGGTCTGGGGACTTTGCGTTGGAGGCTGGTGCCTTGGTGCTTGGAGACCAAGGTAGATGTCAATCACTGTTCTCTTGATAGTCTTGACCCTTTTCTCGTACATCACTGGAAAAAAAAAATAAATGAAAGTTGGCTTTTAGATTGTGGTGTCCACCTTAAAGGAACTTTACACCATCTGGTAATTCTCAAAGACCAGTATTCTCTCAAAGACTTAGTATATCCCAACATATGTATTAACTAGAAAAACTGTGAAAATTTGGACTCAATTGGTCATCAAATTTGCAAGAGAATAATGAAAGAGAAACAAGCCTTGCTGCACCTATTTGTGTGATTTCAGATGCCTTATAAAAGGCTTCAGGCGTGAGGTCCTTTAATATTTGTATGAGAGTTTACCAAAACGTTTTTACTTCAGAGCGAGCTGTCTCTCACACTGTGTTATAATATCGTTACAAAGTAAGTTTTTATGCTAACAATTATTTTGAGTGGTTACCAATTTAGTGTCCAGTGCATTTAACATCAGCAGTGTTTCATAGAAGTAAGAATTGCATGTGGGATAAAGATTTTGGTTTGACCCTCTGCTGTGTGATAAGTAATGTAATACTTGCTGCAAGGGGAAAATCCACAGGCATACTGCTTGGGTGTGTGAATCCAAACCCACAACCCCACATTCAAGAGCAATTGTCCAAACCACTAGACCACAGAGTGTGTCTGGTGACAAGAGGTCAGATCAAACCCTGCAATTAGCAGCAGGTATGGCTACAACTTAATAGCCGTAATAAATGCATCAATACAATCGATGTTGTTAATTCTTTAAGTGCCAAGGTCGCACATGTACGATCTTTTTTATGTATTCTTTGAAAATGCCATTATCATATCATACATGTATGATCTATTTTCTGTTCTCGAAAAGTGTCATAAATCCTACATGTACGAATCATAATACATGTATACATGTTACCATGAGAGGGCATTATCCCTAAGAAATACTAGTGACTTTGGGAGGTACCAAGGCAACACAAATCAGCAAGATAACATTTTTTTTATGACAAAGACTTTTTCAAACACAATTATACAGAATTTCCAAAAACCCAAACAAAATTGGTAATTTTAGGTAAAGAATGCAAAAATAAGCGTTAAGAGTTTAAAAAAATAAATAAACAGTTGTTGCAGATAACAAACAAAAGTGTTGTTAATTAAGTTGTTTTACATCATCATTTTTAACAGGATGTTGCTGCATTGATGAGTTTGACAAGATGGGTAATCAGCATCAAGCACTGCTAGAGGCAATGGTACGTATTCATGAATGGAGGTCAAAATATATCTAGTCAATTAGTTTTAAATTTTTCAAACAGGAGTTTTACACTACTCTTTCAATGACCTTATGTTACTTTGATTAAACAGCCACTTACACTCAATGTCTGATAATTTTGTTTTGACCCTTACACCGATGTGTATTCAGCACTGTATACTCGGTACTTTCCAGAGTTCTGTGAAAACAAAATCGCAGGCAAATTATCCAGGTACATATTGGGTTTTCAAAATTAACATCTTCTCAAGGCCTTGTTTAAATATTTATATTGTTGAAAGCCAAAGTTGGATTGGAGGCATTTGAGCCAAAATCAATCCCTGGCGGCCATGTTTAATGTTTTAGACATGCTATGACAATAAAGGCATGCTCTCAGAAATCTAGGCCCTTTTTCAAAATCCTGGCGTCAGCTTAGGCTTTGGCAGGGCTGATTTAACAGTTTTGTAGCTCAAAACGTTTTTGTTGGACCAGAATTAATTTTGCAAGACCAGAATCAAAATGAGTTGAACAAGCACTCAGAGAAGATCCATCCATCTCATATGTTTTATTGGCAAGAGTACTTTGATACTCGACCAATGTTGAAAGATATTTATCACATTCATAGTCAGCGTTTTTTTCACAAAGATATTAAAGATTGAGGTATTAAAATTATACAATTTGAAAACACAAGACCACCTGGCTTGTTTCAGTCCTCAGTTTACTGGCCTGACACTAAAATCACTGATCACGGCCCTGCGGTCCAGTGTTAATTCAAGCTCTGTATAAATGAAAGGGGATTAATGTAGTGCACTGCCCATGGAAACAATGAATGGCTCATGTTAATCTTACTTTTTGGCCCATGTTAGGCTGTGTCTGAATTAATGGCTTCAGCAGTGGCTATGGCTAAGTTTGCTGCTGCATCCAAAGGCCGCAGACCTAGCCGATATCACTTAGTTTTGGCATATCCTTAATATTCTTCATTTGACCCACTGCCCATAGGCAGACCTAAAACCTCACAGAGGCAACAAGGGCCCCTGGTCAATGCCTTTGTGCCCTTGAAATGCTCCAGTAGAAATTTACAATTTCCTTGTATCTCTGGGTGCCCTTTACCAAGGAGAAAATGTCTTGGTGCCCCTGCCCTTCAAATAAATCATACAGGCCTGCATGTCAGTAACTCTGCTTGACCTTTGACTTCTATATCACCCTATGACCCCTAACCACAGGAACAACAGAGCATCAGTATTGCTAAGGCTGGGGTTGTGTGCAGTCTTCCTGCTAGGACCTCAATCCTAGCTGCTGCTAACCCAGTGGGAGGACACTATAACAAGGCTAAGACCGTTTCGGAAAATCTCAAGTACGTATTGCATTTTTAAACATCGTTTTATCAGTTTATATCAAAGTATTGACCCCTTGCACTATGCGGAGTACACCTCCACACAATGCGTGTCTAAATTCTACCCAAAATAATAATAATTGCATGCAGGAGTCAGTACCTTCGTGTACTTTTTGACTCTCAAAATGGTGACTTTAACTCACCACCAACACCTTTAACCTTTTCACTCCCAAAACAATCCCCACTATTCTTTCCCCAATGGCAACACCACACCCAAGTTATCCCTTCTAACTCGAGTTATGGTCTGTCGAAGGCAATGAAAATGCCACTTTAAGCCTATTTCACACTGTGTCTCATATCTCCATTGAATACAGCCCAAGGTGGCCCAGGGAACTTTCAAGAATACCCCAGGGTTGTACTGCTTACCCCTACTCCAGAGCAGTGGTGGCTTTTCCTAGGGGGTATGCTCATTGCTGGGGTAGATCAGGGGTAAAACGATCTAAGTGTGAAGGGCCTGCCGTTATTTCCCAGGGTTGCCCCCAGGGAATTGAGTGTGTGAAAAGCACTTCAACCTACTGGGCTGAGGGGTAACAACTACCTCAATGCATTTCTCCTGGTAATAGTTGGGGCCAAAATTATGCATGGTTTGGGGTGAGTTGATTTCAAACTTACCAACAGGAGTATTGTGAAAGCTGTAATTGATTATCAGTGATATAGATGCTTAGATTTGTCTGATTTCCTCTTGATCAGGATGGGCAGTGCCCTGCTGTCCAGATTCGATCTGGTTTTTATTCTTCTGGATAAACCGGATGAAGAAATGGACTCCATGTTGTCAGAGCACGTCATGTCACTCCATGCTGGAAGGAAACGGTAAAAACAGTCAGAACTACAAATGCCTAAATGCCTAAATAGCCATAACAATGTTTGTAGTTTAGTGCCGGTTAGTAATTAGCAGATACATCATACTAAATTAATGCAGGCCTAACACTTAATGGAGGCAACAAAGGTGATTGCCTCCATTGCCCCCTGGGCCCAATTCCATAGCGCTGCTAAGCACACAAATTTGCTTAGCATGAAATTTCTTCCTTGATAAAAACAGGATTACCAACCATATTTCCATTTGTTGCATATTGCTTGTTACTTGTATTCAGCTGCTGTTTGTTTATCCTCAAAACCAAGTGGAAATTTGGTTGGTTATTCTGTTTTTATCAAGGCCAAAATTTCATGCTAAGCAAATTTGTTGTGCTTAGCAGCGCTTTGAATTTGGCCCCAGGTCATTGCCTTAGTGCCCTTGAAATGCTACAGTAGAAATTCACAATTTCCACCAAGGAGTAAATGCCCTGGTGGTGACCTTGCCCTTTCAAAAATGAAGCATACAGGCCTGGCCTGGTAATGTAAAGTGTAATACCTTCCAATGCCCTTGGGGAACAGTCAGGCACACTCTAGGTGCAAAAGAAATTTCCCATGGGCATACGCCAGCAATACATTAGACTGGCAGAACGTTCCGCTGGAGTGCCTAATTGTGCCAAAGTACGACAGCAATCCTACACGAGTGAATAAACACATTATTGTTTTGATAGTCCTAATGAAACGGTTTAGTGATCCAACGGAACAGTCCATGAGCACGCGCTGGACTACTTGCAGGACTCCAATTCAATTAGAACTGTCATTCCAAAATTTGAGACGCCCCTTTATCATACTATAGAGCAAGTTCTCAGGAAATAAAACACAAGCAATTTCCTGGGAAGTCTCCACCCCACCACAACCCTGTATTTGTTTACTCCTACTGCAATGTGCCCAGGAAGAATGAATAATCATGTATGTATGTAAGTCCTGGAGAGGGGGGGGGGGGGGAACTAATTCTCAGGAAATAACCATTTTCCTAGAGTTTGCCAAGGTTAGCAGTTTAAAGTGCATTGGCCTTGTCACGCGAGGCAACTTTTAAAGGCAACTTGGAGGCAACCAACTACAGAACTACTTTGGTGTTACACTGGTAATTTTTCAAAAATTTTCTACGATCCCTAAGAAAACTATGTTAGATTGCCTGGAACTATAAATTGCCTCATGTGACATGGGTCCAAGCATTGGCAGTGTCATGGCGGAGCGGTTAAGAGCACCGGATTCAAGCACTGGTGTTTGATCAGCAGGGTGTGGGTTCGGATCCCGGTCGTGACACTTGCTACATAAAATTGGGGAGGTAGTGCTTTCTGCTCTACCGGCCAGGCTTCGGACTGATGATACCCAAGCCTACATTCTTATGGACTGTGAAAGGGGTAACCCCGTTTCAGCCCTAGGAGTAGGTGGCAACGGCCTCTGGAAAAAAATAATTGTAGCCCACACCTTGAAGTGGCCTTTAGGCCTTGTGTGTCAGGCAACTTGCATTTAAAAAATAAAAAAAAATTGCAACCAACTTTTCCCTGCCTAGTTTGAAAAGAGTTTAATCCAGCATAATTGTTATCCAATCAATTAATCTTTTCTGCCCGTCTCTAGTGGAAGAGAGAATGTCCGTGCCTCAAGAGACGATACTGAATCGAACCCAGAGCAAGATGAGGCCCTCAGACTCTACGAGGCTGACAAACCTCTGTCAGAACGTCTTAAAGTCACAAGGGGTGAAGACTTTGACGCCGTTCCGCCTCAATTGATAAGAAAGTACATTGCGTATGCAAGAAAGTACGTCCATCCAAAGCTCACCAGTGAGGCAGCGTCTGTGCTGCAGGTAATCACAGGCATGATGGTTTCCTTACACTGCACCACTCTTGTCCAACAAATTTCTGTAGTAAAAAAATAAATAAATACAAAATACAAAAAAGAGAATAATTTAAACTGTTGCATTTTGAAATAAAACATGCCAGTCAGGTTCTTGTTCTTGTATGCACTTGTAAATGCTTCCTAAGATGTTATCTCGCACAGATTGTGGTATAGTTTTGCAGATACGTGATGTCATCAAGCAAAAAGAGCCGTTTGTCTACCCATGTCATTTAAACAAAAATGTAAACTTTTAAAAAGATCATAATCTATACTATAAACTGATTTTAATACCACCTTCAGTTAAAAAGTTGTGAAAGTAGAAACACCAAGAGACGGGAGAGAATAAACTGAGAAAAGGTGTTTAAAGTTGAGTTGTTGTTTATTGTAAACACATCTACACATTTCTAACCCCTTTTTGGTGTTATTTATCAGAAAGGAAGTTGCCAATAAAAATTTACAAATTTTTTTATATGTAAATTTCACACCTGTTGGCCTGTTTCTCCATACTGATATTTCCAGCAAATGACTCATTTAGCTTGATCATATCGCATATGGGAGTGTCGTGGCCGAGCGGTTAAGAGCACCGAATTCAAACTCTGGTGTTTCTGATCAGCAGAGTGTGGGTTCGATTCCCCAGCCGTGACACTTGTGTCCTTAAGCAAGACACATAACCATTGCTTCGTCCTTCGGATGGGACGTAAAGCCGTTGGTCCCATGTGTTGTGTAAAACGCATGTAAAAGAACCCAGTGCACTTATCGAAAAGAGAAGGGGTTCGCCCCGGTGTTCCTGGCTGGATTGGCAGCATATTGCGCCACAGCACCTTGTAAACCATTACATGGGGCTTAAGGATTAGGTCTTATATCTCAAAAATTCACCCCACTCCTTGCAGTAATAATACCTGGCGCTTTGTATCCTTTGGCAAAAGGCGCGTTATAAATACGGTTATTATATGAAGGCTCTGGATTGTTCAGGCATAGTACTTAAAGCCATTGGACACTTTCGGTACAGAAAAAAAATTAAAAGTTCACAGATTTACAAATAACTTACAGGGTTAACAGAAGGTAATGGTGAAAGACTTCTCTTGAAATAATATTCAATGAAATGCTTTACTTTTTGAGAAACATTAAAACAATATCAAATCTTGATAACGAGAGTTACGGATTTATTTTAAACACATGTCATGACACGGCGAAACGTGCCGAAACAAGGGTGGGTTTTCCCGTTATTTTCTCCTGACTCTGATGACCGATTGAGCCTAAATTTTCACAGTTTTGTTATTTTATATAGAAGTTGTGTACACTAAGTGTGGGCCTTGGACAAAACTGTTTACCAAAAGTGTCCAATGGCTTTAACTAATAAATGCAACAAATATTCAGGAAACAATATTTCTAAGTGACTTCATATCACTACACAAAAGTACTGCCAGTTGGCCAGTAAAGATGAACTTGTTCTTTCCAGACTTTTTATCTAGAATTGCGCAGTCAGCACAAGGGTCGTGACAGCACCCCAATCACCACTAGACAACTGGAATCACTGATAAGACTGACCGAGGCAAGGGCCAGACTAGAAATGAGAGAGAAGGCTAACCAACATGATGCAGAAGATGTAGTAGAACTTATGAAGTTCAGGTACTAGACGTATTTTTACAGGTTTTTGAGGGGTTTTTTTTGGTACTATATAAGCAGCCAATTGAATGCAAGGAGCAGACTTTCTTCAAATTGGCTGGTTTTATGGGGAAAAAAATGGAGTAATTACATGGAAAACTGATTTAACAGTATCATGCTGGAACCTACTAAAGAATTCATGGAAAGAAACCGAGCAAAAGTTCAGATTGTTGTAGGTCATAACAATTTTCACTTACCTATTACTCTCCACGATGTGTACTCCATTATCAGCATATCGATTCCCTTGAGCATGCCTTGTGGTAAGACCATTTGGTTATTTTTGAGGAGTACATAATTGTGACGTACCTGTACCATTGCTGTTCTTCATTCACAGTATGATTGACACTTATTCTGATGAGTTTGGGCACCTGGACTTTCAACGCTCACAGCATGGATCAGGAATGAGCAGTCGCTCAAAGGTATTAATTTACACATTTTACATTCAATCCTAACCGCTCTACTTAGGTTGCCCTACCCTTCCTGTGTACTATGCTAATTCACACACATGCGTACAGATACTATTGGTTGGAAAATGCCATAGAGGTGTACACTGAGCATGCGCACAACATCTGCACCAAGCCACCATTATCCCAATACAAAAAGGCGCAATGTTCCTTCATTTTGCCAACCAAAGTGTTACTTAGTGCCATATTTCGTTGGAAGGGTCTATTTCAACACACTTCTGTATTATTTTTCCTTTACAGGCTAAACGATTCATTGCAGTGTTGAATCGAGTTGCTGAACAAACTTATAATGCTCTATTTACCATGCAACAAATGAGAGAAATAGCAAGGGTAAGTTCGGTATGATCACAATCTTTGTGATATTTTCTACGACTGATTTGAACCGTTATATTCAATTTTAATGAGCTTTGTAGACAAACACTTGAATCTGAACTCAGCGGCAAAAGTTTGCTTTTTTCAAGCTTTAAAAGCAAATCAATGAAATAGATGCCAAAATCTATATTATCTTTAACCAAAGATTATAGTGCACCTAAGGCACAAGATGGCCAATGTGAAATGTGCACTGGACGCAAAACAATAGATCAGTGTGGACAATGACCATTGCTATCGTATAACAAAACATTTGCTTGCTAAAATGGCACCATCTTGTGCCTTCTTTGCCTTGATTTTGTAGTTAAAAATCCAAATTCACTGTCAACACAAACTCTTATGTGTAGTTTTCTTGAATGCAAGGATGAACTATCTTCCAGCAACCGATCTCTCCATTACAAATGTTGGTTTAATGTCTCGTTATGAACTGCACAAATGGTTCAGTCGTGATTCAATAACTAGACGAGTATTGTGGGCATTGTGAAAGTCAGCGGTCAGATTATGATACAAACCTACACGTACCAACCCAGCGAGTGTAAGTCCATCAATCTAACCATTTGACCACGGTGCCACAGACGCATTCAAGTTTTTTTTTCAAATTACTATTACTTTGAATCTTCTTTTTTTCACAGGATGGCAACATTAGTGTTCCTGATTTTGAGGGATTTATTGCCTCTCTCAACAACCAGAACTACCTCCTTAAGAAAGGTCCGCGGGTCTACCAGCTACAGACAACATCCTTCTAAGTAGACCTCCTGTAATATGTACCCTTACACCCCACTAAAGTTCTTTATAATTGTGGGTGTATAGTAGTTATTTAAGGCTTTCTATGCAAAGAAGAAATGTTTAAAACATCTGAACTTCAATTGAAGTTGTTAGCTGTTACAGAAAAGACACCATATTAATTTACTGTAACACTACAAGACGTAATATATTCCTACCGGATATTTGTTACTGACAACATCATGCATTAGCAATCACTATAAGGACAACATTCTCCAATCAACAAAGAAAAACCATTCTTCATTTACTTATAATTTGTATTTATTCAAACCAAATAAAAACAAAGAAAAGGCTAGTTTTTAAAACAGGTTGCAAGCCAAATCTTCTTGTGAACTCAAAAAGCGGGTATATGTCTAGATCAAAAAGTTAGGAGTACATTAATGTACAGAATATGGCAGAACATTCCAGCTCCATGTTTATCCACTTATTTCCTAAATGATGTAGCCATATCATTCCAGGGAAGTTCTTTATTCTGAGTTTTGATAGTGTTCATAATGGCAGTAATTGGACTTTCAGATAAGCACTTACAATTCAAACAGGTGGTTAAATAGATCAAGCCCCAACTTGCTAAGCACAGACAGTATTGCTTAACAGAAACTGGTTACCAGCAAAAAAATCAATAAAGTTTACCTTGTTGCAACTTGCTAAGCAGTATTTTCTGCTTAACAGCTATTATAAAAATTGGGTCCAGATCATTTTGTGAAATATCTTTGGCGATAATTCATGGGAGTAAGAATGTTCTTCACAGTGACTACAGCCCATGGCATCTCAGGGCCCAAACCCTGCCACTTGATCACAACCTTATACAGATTTATATTAAAATATTACAATGATCATTAACACACTTTAATCTGTAAAATACTAAAATTGAAAATATGTAATATATTTTTCAGCTCATGGTATCCCTCCTACCGTAATTTCAAAGATGTCATCTAAAGCAGCTCAATATGAGTTATCAATCTACCATAATTTCAGTGATAAATCAAATTTGCCTCTACTTGATTGAAAGAAGTGTTTTTTGTCAGTTGTAATTCAAACAAAGAAACTGGAAGATCAAACCAAGAAGCAATTGATACAATATTTTAACTTTACATCATTATCAACCAATACAGCAAGTCTTTCGTTTTAATTAAGAAACTGCAAGTACACTTTCCAATCTCCGAATATTTATAACCAACCTACCAATGTCAATCAGTTTGTTCAATCCATGGCAGATGATCTTATTCTTACCAACAAAACGGCATCTTAATAAAAATTAAGCTGTTCAGATGAGCTGAAAATTCATAATATTATCTGTTATTGATACATTAATATTATCAGCTATTGATACAACAGCTATTAGAAGATAAACAAACAAATCACGAACCATGAGGGTTAAAACAGCAGTGAGTTCTATAACTTAAGCTGATCTGTTTGTTGTTGTTGTTTTGTGCTGTGTATTGAAAACGATTCACTTTTCCTTGAAATTTGTACCGCTGATCTGTTTGTTGTTGTTTTTTGTGCTGTGTATTGAAAACGATTGACTTTTCCTTGAAATGTGTACAGGGTATATCTTATTTAACTTAAATATAACTACTTCCACTTGGCATTTGTTGTTTTTTACTTCCATTTCTTGTTTACTTCCATTTGTTATTGAGATGTTTTAAAATATTACTCTTTGAGATGTTAAAAATAAAATCTGACCATTGTATCATTCCAACCAATAAAAAAAAATGATGAAAAGGACAACAAATATTGGCACACTTTTTTGCAGTTTCCAGCAATCAGTGGCAATTGTACATTAATGTACTTCACTGTTATTTTAGTATTTCTTAAATCTTTTTACTCTTATCTTAACAATCTTGGCAACTCAAGAGACCTTAAAATTCTGAGAGGCTCGTCATCAGCGAGCAGATTCTGATAAAAGTCGTCTTGTTTCCTCTAAAACTGTTTAGCACCTTCAAAAGGGTTAATTATCACAAGGGGATGTTGGTCATAAAATAGTTTTCTTCAAAGTAAACAAAATGTCAAAATGGAAAAAGATATATTTGGCTATTTACACAGCAATTTGGGACACACGTTCTACAATACTGTACATCACAGCTCTAAAGTTAATACATTGTCTTGAAAAGTTTGTGCCATAATTCATGGGAGTAAGAATGTTCTTCACAGTGACTACAGCCCATGGCATCTCAGGGCCCAAACCCTGCCACTTGATCACAACCTTATACAAAGTTAATACATTGTCTTGAAAAGTTTGTGCTTTAAAACTAATGAACATTGTACAATCTCACCTTCGTGCAGTAGCAATGTTTCCCAAAATATCCTTAAAATCTTTCAAAGTTGTATAAATGTTACTTTAAAAAGAGTTTGTGCTTTTGACAAATGTTTCAATTACAGTCAACCAGGAGCGAGACTGCCGTTCTATGTATGCAATGTGTACATCAGCCTTTGTTTTTTGTTTTGTATTAAAAATCTATTATATACAATATGGTTTTGTGCATTTGTATGTTCAACAACAAACTCCTAACTGCATTTTTTTTTCAGTAATAAAAATAATAATAACAAAGTTACAAATTTATAAAGTTTAATCCGAGCATTTAGTCTGTGTTGATTCTACATGCACCCCCTTTGAGTCTTTGAGTAGAGTAATCCCCATGGCAGTTTAAGAAGGAAAATACTGATAGATGGTGACAGATCATATGGCAATGAATGACATCACAAAAGACGGGCCAATTACAAACAAAATTACTTGGTCTTGTACATATACATATTATACTATCGAGTGCTTCACAAACGCTAATCAATGTGTTACTGTAGCCTCCTTCCTCAACTTCTATAATAAATGGACTTCACTCGACTCATTTTTTTCTGAGAGGAAGGCCAACTTGGGGCAAGCTAAAGCAAACGCTTAATACTGTACAAAACACACACCACAATAAAATAATTAAAAAAACAAATTTGTGCTGATATACTGTGAAAGAACAAGTGCTGAGTTCAACCACAACTGAAATCACATGGTATCAATGTACCATAAATAAAACAATAAATGAAACTGGTCGGTTTCCATCACTGTCACCCTTTCCTTTCCATGTAGCCTTTAAACTGGGCCTAATTTCATAGAGCTGCTTAAGCAGAAAACATGGCTTAAAATATCCCTGCTTAGCAATAATGAGCAAGATACAAGTCACAAACTGTATTTTGGCTGGTAACCTTATTCTGGTAAGCATTATTTTACTAAGCTTAAACTATCTGGTTAGCATTATTTTGTTTTGCTTGGCTTATTTTGTGTTTAAGCAGCTCTATCAAACTGGATATAAAAAAAATGTGCTTTTTATTTTAGTGGTGGGATACTAAGAGTCACGTAACTTTTACGACTACACACACAGTTTTAAATTGGCATACTGATAATAGTCACAATTCTATTCCTTAATTTAACTCTCTCATTATTTCATTTTTTCTTTCTCTCTATAAACAAATACAATCACAAAAAGGATACTGGCCCAACATGCAAAGTTGCTTAAACTCCCATTCAATTTAATTGCGGGAGTAAGCAACAATTTCCATCACCCTTCCTTTCTCTCATGAAAATAAAAAGCATCCATTTTCAAAATATGAAACAGCAGGAAAATATGGGTATATATGTACATCAATTTGTTTTAAGAATACTAAAATATATTTTAAGGATTTTTAGGGTTGGTCGGTGAACTCTAGTCATCTCCCTGGTTTTTTACATACCGAGTCTGGTGGATACTTCAAGGTACATCCAATGCCCGCAGCAAGTCCTCACCCTGCAGCAGTCCCGTTGAAGCCTGCAGTGGTGTGTTCACATCCAAGTCTTGGCTGGTCAGGAGCAGGCAGTTTACCAGAGTGTTATCGGCGGAAGCTTTGTCCTTCAGGTCAACGGTCACTGGCTGAGTTAGGAAGGACGGGAACTGATGTTTTGGCCCGACACTACCACCCGGCGACAACTGATTGCTGCTCAGGAGTGGGTTACCTGATGGTACCATGTTGGCGTTGTTGACAACCTGCCAAAATGAGAATGCAATTTATCTTTAAACTCTGTAACTGTGAATAAATTCTCATCTCATTTTTGTTTGTTAAACATAGCTAGTAAGTTTGTATTATTTTCATATTTGCATGGACATTACTTCGCAAATACCTTAAGAAAGTATTTGTGTACTTTTACTGTTTTTTTTAAGCATCATAAAATGTCTGTTTTAATTTGTGCCTTGTGTATTTAGACTTTTTTTTCTTTTTCTTGTCTGCACATTTTACTAGCTTTCCTTTTTGACTTGATGTACAAAATATTCACATTTCAGCCTTTGGCTGCCATTGAACATTTTTAATTAAATGAACAAACAAATAAACAAATAAAAAGTATACATGTTTCTGTTATATTGAATAATTATTCTGATGCCAGTATGCAGGAACAGCATTTAAATATAAATGAATCAGAAAATTAGCATGACGAGCTCCAATTCAAAACACTGCTTAGGACAGCTTACAATATTTCTCTTCCAGTATGTCATGGTCTAGCTATAGTTCTCACCTGCTGTGCAACCTTTTGTAAGAGCAGGGAGTGTCCAAATAAATTGTTGATGTTTGTGCCATCCTGCTGGAATAGCAGTGACTGTAAACCACTCATCCCTTCATCACCTGAAAGAAATTTTAAAAAGCTTGGTTACTGATATGATTTCTCTGTTCGGGGCAAGGTTGACCATTAGCATTTGTTATCTTTAAAATAAAACATAAAAATCTAATAATAAAAAACTGTGTTGAACAATAAAATAATTTATTGCATAGATTTACTTAAAGTAATAATAATAAACAGTGGGTTCTTATTCTTTTGCAAGTTGCCAGACACACAAGGCCTGAAGGCCCACTCAAGGTGTGGGCTACAACTATTTTTCCAGGGGCCGTTACCCCCCTTTACAGTCCATACAGATGTTGGCTTGGGTATCATCAATCAGAAGCCTGGCTGGTAGAGCAGAAGGCACTACCTCCCCAACTCTTATACAGAGCTTTAATCACCCCCCCCCCCAGGGGCAGTATCGAAGCGTTCATTATTTTGCCTGCAAGGTACATGTACATGGAGCTACATTTTTACAAGTTATAACAAGTAGATTTACATTACGTGATCTTAACAACATTATCAACTATAGTTTATGATTGATAACACTTTCAGGGAGATGAGACCACATCACAAAACTGATAGGAAACTGTCATTCCATTTGCCAGTACTTACTTGGAGGTTGAGCAGCCTCAAGCTCCACACCAGTTTTCCCAGTCTTCCATCCCGCACCGCCCATCTCGCTCCCTCCTCCGTCGAATGACGCCCCAGCTTCTTGACCTTGGTTCTCCCTCCTCGCCATCTTGAAGAGTGGCTGGACATCTTGAGTCTCCCGCTTTCTCTTCACGGCCAGTTGCGGAGAAAACTCCTTACTCTGGTTGTTCAGATCGATGTAGTAGTTACCCTCGTCGAGGGCTTGCGATCCAGTGGGGCTGACCAGAGGAGATGGTTGTTGGAGCTGCGGGCTCGGCCACATGTACTTACCCGGCGACTGCACGGACAGTTCTCCATCCCCGCAATCGTCGGTGGTCACCCAGAGATTGGGCATACTCTGGCAGAGCTTCTTTACAGGTGTCATTGGGGAGCCCACGGAAATCTGACTGTAGGGTGTGGACGGGCCGGTGTGGCCATCTGACGGCAAAGGACTCAACAAGTCTTGCCTGTCATCGGACACTGATGGCGAGCCAACAGAGACAACACAGGGGTTGTTTTTACTGGAGATCAAAGCGAGAAAAGGAAAGATCATTTTTTAAGTGAGCAGAGTATAACAAATAAGGGCTTTTTTAAATTTTCAGTCACAAATGCTATCTCATACACCTTTAATGCACGAGTACATCTTTTGTTGAGTCACAAGGTGAATCTAATCCATGGCCTTTTTGGGGGGTTTAAGAACCAAATGGCCATCCACTTTGTAAGAGACCTACTGTCAGTATTGGCTTTCCCTGTCAGTGTTGTTTGTTTGCTGTTTTGCTTCTAATCGTTTTAGTGTACCACCCACACTGGAGGTTGTTTCCTACATGTATCCGCCTGTCAAGCATGGTTCCTGGGTACTTTGCTTGGTGTTTTTAGATTTTTTGTATTCTTTCTTCTTAAAACTATTGTATTATTTGTTCTTGTAGATCCTTTGACTTCCAATTTTTGCTTATGTTTGCTGGCAAATAAAAATAAATTTAATCAAACCTCACTGGAATTCAACTTCATGGTCATTTTATAAGAGGTACTTACACGTTGCTCCCGAAGATGTTGACTGGTTCCCAAGAATCATCACGAAGTTCAGCATCACTCAGCTGCTGGTCACAATTGAAGTCAAAGTCATCGCTCAGGGAGATGTAGGGCGCCCTCTTGGACAGGTCATCCAGTTGGGCCGGGTTCTGCAAAATAATATTCAACCGATTAAAAAAGTGTCGAGTAATAAACCTGACTGGGTAAGTTTTAAATAGTTTTGGTTTGAACAAAGACAAATTGACTGGAGCAGGACTTGAACCATTGCCCTCCAGATTAACGTACCGTCTCAAAAAAAGTGCACACAAAAATCTGGGTGCACTGAATGGTTAATGGATAAAGTGCAAGACAGCTTTGGACAATTTATGCAAGAATGAAAACATTGTAAAAAATTAACTATACAAAATAAAATATCAGTAAAAGTGTCAATGTTTGATATGATTTTTAAAGGGGCTAAAATATCTGACCTACAAGATGGCGTGTGTGCGTGTGCGTGTGTGCGTGCATGTGCTGTAGAAATTTAACCGGGAAATCTGCGTGCTGCGTGCTGCGTGCTTCGATGCTGTACGCGTTTGGACGCACATACGGTTTGCCCTACAAGATGGCGACTTTCATAGCAAAAAGGGGTTATTCAATACAGTCTAGAAAGAATGAGAAATCACACATCATTTGGGCTGGTCAAGTTTCCACTGAGCAAAATGTTCTTGCACTAAAGCCTACTTCAATTACTCATTTAGTCTTACCTCCATGAAGCCATCCAACAACAGGGGGTCTCTGCTTGATCTCATGTGTGATTTGGTTTCAGGAAGAATCAAGTCTGGTGTTTGAGAGGGCTCCTGTAGGATATAAAATGGATTGAAAGGTGCGTGGTTTGAAGCAAGGTTTTGGCCAGAACTTGGTAAAATTTAAAAACTGGGTGTCGAAATTATGCACTTACAATACTTTTACATGACAAAAGAATCAGGGTACTTAAAAGACACCAAGACTTCCTCTAGTAAAAACTGTGGGTTGAAGGGAAAATATTTGAGCATGGGAAACTATAAAGATAAATGCGACTCAAAATTTGAAAAGAAAAGTCAAGAAGGTGAATATGATTTGACTGCATTAAAGTTGGTCATACCGTCTTACAAATTAGGGGACTGTTCAGTTCAGGCTTGAACAGTTGGAAGCAAGGTTGGAGTGACATGCATACAAAGTAATGCACAATTTCAGAGCAGACAAAATTCAGCATTTTTTTTTACTAACCTGGTTTGTCCCTCCATCCGATGACTGTTGGTCCTCCGGGATCGTGTCCAGGGCTACAAACGGAAAGAACGGCACAAAGTCCTGGGTCTGACTGTCCTGTCGCTGCAGCTCTTGGGCTTCAGTAGTCTTAGAGAGGTTGGGCAGCGGGGTAGTGAAGTCCAATAGTACCATGGCACTGCCCGGAGTAGGGGCCAGGTAGGTCAGATCCTCTGGATTGGCCACTTTGCCTAGAGGCAAAAAAAAAATATCCAAGTAAAAATCAAAACTCCCAAAAAGAAATTGGTGAAATTTCTTTTTGAAAAATAACCCTAGCTACACACCAATATAAGTATTGTTATAATTTATTTTTGAATATGTATGCTACTTGTATACTTCTTTCATTGTGGTATTACCCTTTTTGGTTTGTTATAACTGTTTTTATTATGGAGCTGCCCAATCTTTAGTAACTGCCTGATCTAGGACAAAAAAATTAAAACAAATTGAATTGAATTGAATATCTCTCCCCTGGTTCGGCCTGATTTCACATACATACACTGCACATCCCAATATTATCATAGTCAAAAATGTACATACTGAGTAACACATTTTACTGATGAATCCTGTTGAAAAAAAGTACCAGCAAAATACCAGCAAAAAATATACCAAGGGAAATCATATTAAAAGATGAATACATACACGATTTTGCCCGGTACCTCAAAAAGATTAATGAAACAATACTTAAAGGCACTTGACACCTTTTGTCAAAGACCAGTATTCTCATTTGGTGCATCCCAACACATGCATAAAATAACAAGTCTGTTTAAATGTTGATTTGATTGGTCATCGAAGTTGCAAAACAATCAAGTGTGCTTTTAGATGAATAATAAAAGGCGATTTCTCAAAAACTATGTTACTTCAGAGGGAGCCGTTTCTCACAATGTCCAACAACAGCTCTCCATTGCTCATTACCAAGTAAGCTTTTATTATTTTGAGTAATTACCAAAAGTGTCCAGTGCCTTTAATCATCATCCCACACTTTCTATAAATGGTACATTCTTTGATGATGTTTACATTAAAAAAGTTGTTCAATTTACACTGTCACAAAGCGATTTTCAGCAGAGTAATGAATAATTAGAAAAATGCAACAACAATGTCACATTCATACACCACTCTGCGTAGGTGCTCCCAAGGATATAACTTAAAACCCCCCAAAACATTCATCTTAAAACCCCCCAAAACATTCATATTAAAACCCCCTTCAAAACATTCATCTTAAAACCCCCCAAAACATTCATCTTAAAACCCCCCAAAACATTCATCTTAAAACCCCCCAAAACATTCATCTTAAAACCCCCCAAAACATTCATCTTAAAACCCCCCAAAACATTCATCTTAAAACCCCCCAAAACATTCATCTTAAAACCCCCCCAAAACATTCATCTTAAAACCCCCCAAAACATTCATCTTAAAACCCCCCAAAACATTCATCTTAAAACCCCCCAAAACATTCATCTTAAAACCCCCCAAAACATTCATCTTAAAACCCCCCAAAACATTCATCTTAAAACCCCCCAAAACATTCATCTCAAGCTCCTTGGTCCAGAATTCAACCACGATAATATTAACCAGGTTCCCTTATTCATTATCCCGTCCCCCCCCCCACCGTCCTTGCCCTACATTCTATATAAATCAACTCCTCTCAACATTCCGAGCTGGAAATATTGATCCAGCCCCAGGCACTGAATAATCCTGCTGTAGTTATAGCCATTTACGTCATCCCGCAGTGTGTGTCAGTTTACATACTACTGGATATGCCCCACATAGGCAGACATTAGCTGTATGAAAGGTCACGGGGGATTATTGTGCTATTTTGCCCATCTTCCTAGGTAGAAATTTCAGAAATGCATGTCCCTCATAAGCGCTACCCACCCTTCAAAAACAGCTTGTTTTGTTTGGTATTGTTCGACCGAGGATTGCACTTGTAAACCGATTATTTTTGTTCGTATGGGGTCTGAATAACACCACAGTTTGAGTTTCTGTTTGGCATTGCCGTTATTGCGGATGGTTTCGAGTGATAGGAAGGATCCTCGTCAATAACTCAAGGGAGTGTTGGGTTAAAGAGACAGGTGACAAAATGGAAATGACCGCATTGCAGATTTAAAGAGTAGATCCGTCTTTCCTGTTTTTGACACCAAACAGAACGCCTCACCACAAGTAGTATAAGTTTGTGTACAAGGGTTCTCCCAATGCACAAACTAGTGCAGTGAATTTTGCTCCAAACAAAATCTGGAAGTGATGTGTAAAATCATTTTATCCCACAAAATTATTTCATGGGGAGCATGAAAAGAGATGAAATGTGTAAAGTTTTGGCAAAGTATAACCTTCGGTTTTGCAACCGTTTGATTGTTCAAAGCATTTATAAATGTAGATGTATACAATAACTTTCTCATTTGAAAATTTCATTTTTATTGGTGGTCGCCTTTTTTTTAGATAACGCCGAAATTCCAGAGCGAATAAATATGTCCACGCAGGAAGAATAACCAATAGGAATACACAATCTGAGAAGCATTCTCAGATTCAATTTTTGGGCATAAAACAGATATCTGTTTACATAACCACATTACTTTGAAGTGAATTGTTTCTCAAAATGCTTTACACTACCAGAAGCTGCTGTATGATTTAAGCCAAAAGTTTGTATTGCCATTAATTTTAAGAGTGATTATCATGCCTTCCCTTTAAATGCTTTTTACATGATGATAAGGTCATGTGTAAAGCTTTGGCCCTTTTCCTGGTGCCCTCCATTTGTCATTGTTTGTATCCCATTCATGCATTAACAGATTGTCTAGTGGTGATATATGGAAACAAAATCTGGGACTTACTCTTTGATCCAGTGAGGTAAAGTGGAAAGACGTCGTCGTCGTCGAGGTCGTCTGGGCGTTGCACGAAGATCTCCTCTGTGCTTAACTGTATCCCTTCATCCAACTGATGTGTGGAAATCACTGCTTGGTCATCCTCCACACCACTACGGGAAAAACAATCATAAATAATCATAAATTATGAAAGAAAGAAACTTCATTTTAAAATGTATTTCCTAATGTCGTTGAAATAATAACAATTACTAGAGTTTAAGTGTTTGTCAACTAACACAAAGCTATTCCTCTTGTTTTGTTTCGATTAAGGGCCTCAAAGCTTTAGGTTGGTCTGATTTTAAGATATAAATTACTTGACCCTTGGCAGGCCTTTTCCCACTTGAACAACCTGGTCTTCATTCTGATATTGAATCAAAAGAAAATTTCAAACGAGATTAAAAGGTCAACTTGGGGTCATGGTAACCCTTGTCTCACTCAAAATACTCAAAGGGTTCATAACTGAATAATAACTAGTTCATAGCGCATTTTACAATTACCGTAACAATGCACTTTACATTAGCCCCCTGGTCATTAGACCAATAAAATTCCCTTTAAATCTTTCTCCGCTCCCTGGGGAGTATTACAGCTTGAGCTGCCTCGGCGCTCACAAGGCATGTACTGCCTCCACAAATTTGAAGAGAATGAGCTTTTCAAAAGAAATTCAAAAGGCATTTCACTGCAGCTTAAAAAAATTCTACATGAATCAATTTCTGTAGTCACCAATAATTTACACATTTGTGTGCAATCTGGGCCCAATTTCATAGAGCCGCTTAAGCAGAAAAAAAAGTTTTCTTAACACATTTCTGCTTAGCAGAAATAAACAGAATACCAGTCAAAAATTGTACATGTGAAATGTTAGCTTGGCTGGTAACCACATTCTAGTTAGCACTTCTTTGTTTGTGCTAAGCTACTTTTTGTGCCCAGGGCCCCTTTTTCATAAAGCTGCGCAAGCACAAAAAGTAGCTAAGCACAAAGTAAGTTATGCTTACCAGAATAAGGTTACCAGCCAAGCTACCGTGTCACATGTACACATTTTTTACTGGTACCCTTTATTTCTGCTAAGCAGAAAATTGTTGAGAAATTTCTTAAGCAGCTCTATGAAATTGAGCCCTGGTGTTCATAGTGGGGACACATAAGCTAGAACATTTCATATTCTTTTAAACAAACACATACCTGATCATGTAGTTGACGCAAACCACGCACTGTGGCTTGTTGGTCTTGCTGTTATAGATGACCGTAGCTTGGGTCTCCATCCAGGCGTATCCGCTCTTCTTAGCAAGGAATCTGTACTTCTCACTGGAGGCCTGCCCCTTGGCGAACACTGCATGAAAACAAAAACATGGACAAACAATTCAATTAAATTCAAAAATATTTATTTCAGTACTCACAATAACAAAAGACAGAATCATTAGCAAAAATTGATAGCAGCATATATAGTCAATAATAATGATACTTAAAGTGTCTGGACACCTTTGGTAATTGTCAAAGACCAGTATTCTCACTTAGTGTATCCCAACATGCATAAAATAACAAATTTTGACTCAATTGGTCATTGAAGTTGCAAGAGAAGAATGAAAGAAAAAACACCCTTGTTGCACAGTACAGCACAGTGATTGAAACATCCGAGAAGAAACCGGCTCTTCTCAGAGCCTCAACTACTCACACAGACAATTTCTTACATGGTGCAGACCTTATTTACTTCGTAATTTTCCACCATGCATAGCTTTAAGTCCTATCTGACATTACCCAATGTTTTTTTCCAACACCGGGCTATTCATGTTACATCCGCCTTCTTGAGATGAGGAGACGGACCACATGTTCTTAAGGACATCTCAAAACCCACAAAGAGAAAACCCACATGGTACAACCATTAACAGTCCATTAACAGTGCCAATATCTGCCAAACTTTGTAATGTAAGCTCTTGTAATGCGATACAGGTGAATAATGTCTCTGGAGATAAAAAGTGGTTCTAAGAAGCGGGAGGGTTGGGTGGTTCCGGGTAGACTCAACAAGTTTTGTAACAAAACATTCAGGAGACTTTAAGAACATTCGTGTTCATTATGTTCCATTTAAGACAATAACGGATATAACGACAATGCAAGTTGGTTTTTACAGGCTTTAAAATTGTTGAGGATCACAATTGACCTTTCTTATTCTAATGTACACGTGTAGATTTATTTATGAAAACTAGTCAATTTGAAAACCAGTATTTGCATTTAAATTGGATCTTTTTGTGATGGAAATAAAGTAAGAAAGGTTAGCAAAAACTGCGCGGAAACATCAAAGAGTTTGGCTGCTCTAAAAAGCACTGTCAGTATATCAACTCAATTTTTCAACCAGTATGCTCAGATTGTAAGCAGAGGGAAATATTTCCATGATGTTAACAAAGACATCTCTGGAATGGCTGTACTTTCTGTTTTAAAGCCATTGGACACTTTTGGAACAGAACAAAAAAGTTCAGGGATGTACAAATAACTTACAGGGTTTACAGAAGGTAATGGTGAAAGACTTCTCTTGCAATATAATTCCATGAAATGCTTTACTTTTTGAGAAAACATTAAAACAATTATCGATTTTCGATACGTGCGGAAACAAGGGTTGGTTTTTCCTGTTATTTTCTCTCGACTCCGATGACCGATTGAGCCTAAATTTTCACAGGTTTGTTATTTTATATATTATAAGTTGTGATACAAGAAGTGAGGGCCTTTGGACAATAGTGTTTACTGAAAGTGTTCAATGGCTTTAATAAAGGACGAGTACATTCAAAACTCACAGTCTCTATGGCATTTCTCAATGACGTGGCTGTCCATGGCGTGGTAGAAGTCGTAGAATGATTTGTCCACCAAGTCGTCTGGATCGTAGCCAAGAAGATCTTTGATTCTGAATGAGTGGAAGAACAAATTGTCAAGGGACATTTAGTGCAGCACTAGACAAAATGTTATTTCTTAAAAAGGAGGTGCTTGGGTAGCCATGGCCATCCAATTGTACATTGTTGGGGTCTGATTAGAGCTGTCTAAGCTGTAAATAATAAACATTTATTCCAATGCCCAGCCTCCTTTTTGCAATTGTGTGAAATGAGTTTAGGCATTTACAACTAATATGTACATCTAGCAATAGATGGATATGGGTTAACGGGAGACAGCAACCTTTGTTCTAACCCAATTTTCGATGAGGAAATAAGATACTTGAGCAGTCATATTTCACAACCGAAGCTTGGCGAGTGTTAATTAGTTTAAAAATCGCATCACAAATTTTGTGGGTAACTAAAACATATAATCCTCTCACTCCATGTCCGTGATTTCCGGAAAACTTCATCATGGGAACGGTATTTCCCCCAGAGAATGGACACGATACTTTCTGTACTTTTCAGAATTTACTGGTCGGAAGTCTCATGTATATCATGTACACGTGGTTATCAATACCAGAAAAAAACAGCAATCTAACCCTTCAAGAACTTATCATAAATCAAGACAATCTAGGAGATTCAACACATAGCAATAAATTTTCCTTTGGGTAAAAGACTGTACTCTAATAACCACAACCCAAAACATTAACCAGAAGGCTCATGAGTAAGATGACATGTAATGTGAGCTGACACCTGCAATATCCAGGCAACAAAAGTGTGTCCACGCTGAAAGCTACCCGTGTTTAAAAAAAAAAATTCTACTAGGCAGATAAAAGCCGATCAATTAATTTCATGCAGCCCAGCCTTTACTATCCCATGGAGAGAGTCAGGTTTCAACATATAGGAGCAATAATCAGTGCATGTAATTTGAAGGCACATTGCCTTGCCTCCTACAAAATCAAGGTCTGGCTTATAAACCACGTTGAGAGTGAATTGGCAAAATCTTGCTCTAACCGTAAAAATCTAATTTTGCCCCTAGACACTCTCGTCTCAAAAGTTGAAAATCAAACAAATTTCAGTTTTCCAGGGCCCAATTTCATAAAGCCTGAAAGCACGAAAACTTGCTTAGCACCAAAAAACTTTGCTTAGCAAAATAGATTACAAGCCAGAATACCAAACAGTTACCATTGCTGCGACTTGTACGATGATAATTTCTTGTTTAGCCAATAAATTTGCTGAGCAGAATTTTCTACTGAACAGCTTTATGAAATTGGGCCCAGAATGATTCGTATTACTAATTCACATGCAAGCCCAAAAGAAAATGAACAGAAGAGAACCCCCTCCACCACCCCACCCCTCTCTTCCCCCCCCCCCCCCAAAAAAAAGAGAGCGCCAGATCTCAGCCTTACCTTTCATCACAGTATGTGAAGTTCATATCCATGCTGTGCCTAGTCAGGAAGGTCTGTTTGTCCATGGGGATCTCAATGTTGGCAGGGTGTTGGATGGGCATGGCGATCAGGGAGACACAGCTCACCTCAGGCAGTCGATAACCACTAGTGGTGACCTCTGATGGGGACACTTTGAGCAGCCCTTTGCAACAGACAACCTGGAGTGAGATACAGAGGCCGTGAAGTAAACAGAACATCAAGAACTGAACAATTCGGGCCCAATTTCATGGATCAGCTTACCGCTGAATTCTGCGCTTATGGTCACTGTTTGGCTTACTTTGTAAGTGCCAAATTTCCGCCTAGCTGTGTAAGCAAAAATTTTTCGAGTAATGTGAAGTAGACTCGCACAAGCGAAATTGCCTGCTAACCAGTGAAATATGATTGACATAAGCACCTAGTTTCTGCTTTCAAAAGTGTTAGTGCTGATTCTTTGCTTGCGATAAAGAGAGCCATAAAATTGATCTGGTATCGATTTGATGAACAGAGATGCACAAAGCTACAGAAGAAGAGCTCTGTTAAATGTGCCCCACACCTTTATTTTTTCAACAGTTGGTCAGAGCAATCACTGCAATCTTCTTTAAATAGGCGATTTTTCCATTGCGCAGTACACCCTGCAGGGAATTTATACTGTTGTTTGTGATGTCATCATTGCCGGCTACCTACATTCAAATGCAAATAAATCCACTGCTAAAACATTTCATGCATTAGAATAATTTTTTTTTTTTTAAACCTGAGTTGCAGTTCGGGAAAAGTTTTCTTCAAAACAATAAATACTGACAAAAACAAAATCCCACCTTATAAATTGCTGCCTTCTGTGTGACGATTTTCCCCTTGGCCGTCAGGGTGCACTTCATCCTGATGATGAAGTTGTGTCGTTCTTGTTGTTTCTGTTTTGATTTGCTACTCTTTATGATGTTCAACCTGGGATGGTCGGAGAGATGTTCCCGTATTTCATCATGATCGCAGGGATGGCTGTAATCGTAGATGCTCTGTCCCATCAGGTCAATCTAGGTGAGGGACACCCAAAGTAATCGCAGTTTTAGTTTCATTGACAACAACAAAAGACACAAGCGCTAACTACAATGTACCTGTAGGAAAAACCTATTAATTTACAATGTATGTAGAGTAAAATATTTAATATTTGCCAGGTCAATGAACTTCTGACGAATGTAACTAAGAACTTTATAACTTTATTGATTGCGTCAGTCAATTAAGAAACCTTTTGTAAAATCAAGTTTGCTGATATTAAGGATGTCAGGTCCGATTTGTTGCACTTTTATAGATCCAAGAGAGTTATGTATTGTTGGGATCCCAACGTGCATAGTCTGTGTCATTTGTAAAAGTTTTTGTTTGCTTTTCATTTTGAAACAAATATTTACAAACAAGTTTTTGGGACAAAAATCAGGCCACGCCACCTTAATCCCAATCAAGTAATTCTTTAGACATCATGCATCTCCATATTATTATCATGTAACTATACCACTAGTACCAGACATGGCTTGTATAAATACTCTTCTCCACAAAATTTCCCAGCAGAATTTTGGACATGGAATACTTGCAATTCAGAATGTGGCCTTTGTTTATTGCTAGAACTTGACCTTTCTGATGGAATGGAAGGATGCAACATTTGCAACATTTGTACATGTAGCTGTTACTGGTGATTTGGTACAAGTGGATTGTACATGACATGTGTGGTCCCGTACATGCGTGATATTTGTAGGAATATTTTTTTCCAGTACAAAGGCTGACCTACAGTATGTACACAAGGTGTCCGCTTTAACCATGTTATTAGACATTTCAGGCTATTTAATGACAATGACAAGTGCAAAAAATCAGAAATCTAAAGTAGGAAGAACATCATGCCTGCCCGTAAGAGTTTATGTTGTAATCTCTCTTTAAAACACACATGTGGTACATGTATTTAATTTAGAGGAATACTTTTCCAGTATGATCCTTTACCGGTCCTTCAACCGATACGCATTCCTTCCTCCACAGACCCAGCCATCCACACAGTTCACTGACTGACTTGTTTACCTGTTTGAGTCCCATGTATTGCGTCACATTTTCCGAGATGAATATGATATCTCCATCCTGTGATAGAATCATGGCGAATCCATCTAGAGCTTTCAGGTAGTAGTTATCGATGAGACTGTCAATACTCAGGGCCGACTCTTCTCCGTCTGTATCAACTGGTTCTGATTTGATGGCTGGTTTTGAAAGAAAGTCAATAATACGATTAGGATTCAACAAACGTTTTTACCATTTCGTTATAGACACTATTGGTAATTACTCAAACTAATTGTTAAAATAAAAACTTACTTGGTAACGAGCAATGGAAAGCTTTTGGTAGTATTAAACATTGTGAGAAACAGCTCCCTAAATAGATGTACAATGTCAAAGTAGTTTTTAAGAAAGAAGTAATTTCTCACTCAAACAACTTAGCCCTGAAATCTAAAACACACAAATTTGTGCGACAAGGGTGTTGTGTTTTTTTCCCATTATTTTCTTGCATTTTCGATGACCAATTGAGTCCAAATCTTCACAGATTTGTTATCTGGCAATGCATTTGATGGGATACACCAAGTGAGAATACTGGTCATTGACAATATTACCAAGTGTCCAGTGCCATAAAGTAACTATTTGCATTCAGCTTACCTGTCAAATGCAGCAAATAAAAATAAATGCATTTTAACATTTAGACACAATGGTTTATAATAGAGGAAACTGTCACTTTTCAAACCTTCTAAAGTGAAAGCAGTCGACAAACTTTCTGGAGTCAGTAATCGGTTCATGAGCGTTCACATGAACTCTTAAATATCTTCCCGTCAAAACATTACAGGGTTAAAGCAATTTCATGCCACCTTTCCCTCCAGCCTAAAGTGGACCCTCTTTTTAAACAAGATAAACATGATCAAAACAAATTCTTGCAGTCACCTCTTTCACCCCAGCTAGAAATCAAATTCCACTCAGCACAATGTGACCCATGTTTGCACAGAGAGCAAAATAGGTACATGTAATTTTACGAATTGATCGTCTGCCATATTTACCTTTGGGTGCAAATTTTCTGATGTTGAGGAAACTGAGAAGTAATCTCATAATGCCTGATTTATCCAACTGGGCACACATGCTGTGTGGCATCGGCAACTCGTGGGCAAGCTCGTAAAATATGGACGTCTCTTTCTCTCTCCTGGTTCGTGCTGCATTGCGTGATTTCAACTTTCTCTTCTCAGAGTTCCTAAAAAGGGAGACACAAACAGTTTATGGTGAATTTTCTGACAAGAGGATTGTTTGATTTACAAAATGTAGTGTCCCTTACCTTTAACAAAATGTCAAACAAACAATGTGTAAATCATGCAGACACATCTGGGATATTTTTTATTTTTTTATTGAACTCAAATTTGAACTGTTTGTCAGGTCCAGATGTCTTTTATACAAGAATATTTTTTAAATTTCAACTTTTAGAAAGCGTCAATCTGTTTAAAATCATTCATTTGAACTCCATGTACCAGTGTTTACACATGACTTACTATGTTACATGTATTAGGGATCAGGTAGATGTATGCCTGAAACTGAAGCCACAGTTGAAATGTACAATTTTTGAATAAAGTCACTCTGTTACCATGACTTCGCTAGCGTCACTCCTTCACTCTGTTACAATTGCTCCATATCCAAAATAGTAATGATGCACTTGACCTATTTTAAACTCTTATTACTCATTACATTTTTAAAAGCATGTAACCTAAACTAAGGATATCATTAGGCTTTTATATGTAAAGCCAAGTCCAAAACAAGGCATTGACAACGCTAAAGAATAAAACTTGTCAGCATATGGGCCATGGCCACTGGCGAATCCAAAATTTTCTAAGGTTATATCGAAATGTCAAGACCAAACCGGCTCTTTTCAGGGCCACCACTCCTTCAAAAGAGTTATTACCCATGGTTGTACCCGCAAGTTTACTATTAATATTTATATTTATAGTTGCTCTTATTCTTTTTCTAAGGTTGATTTGAGATGCACACCTGGAAGGAAAAAAAGGACCAAAAGAAAAACAGAGATCTTCGTGGCCTTAAAAGGCATGAAGGGAATACATTATTGTACATTTAAATAAGGCAGTACAAGTAAAGGCCAACTTGGACGGAAATTTAATTTCTCATATTTTTTATATTTTTATGATGGGGGCCAGATGTTTCACAATACATGTAAAAAGAATCGATTTAACTGTTTATGATGTTCAACTGTTTGAATTTGAGCTTCCAGTATCATATGACCATGACCTGGTGGTAAACAGAGTCAGGTGAGAGGAAAAAAATAACAAAATGCATTCAAATGCTAAGTGTGAGCAATACTGGTGTAAAGGCACAAGTTTATTTTTATGACCTTTGGAATCGGTCCAGGGGGCCTGTGCACATTACAAAAGGGATACCAACAATGTATACATGGTGCATAAAATAGAAAATGCTCAAGTCTGGCGTGTATCGCAACGGAAAGCACTTCAAACGAAAAACTTTGAAGACAAAATCTGAATGACAAAAAATGTGTATCATACGTGTAAATTTGTTTTAGCTTACAAGAAATACACAAATAATTTGTTAAATATTGTGTAAACAAAAGTAAAGCTGTGGGACAAGGTTGTTTATTTTTTTCAATTTTTTTTGAGAACCCTTTTTTTTAAATGCATGCTTGAATGTGAAACTACTTAAAGAAAGCCTTACATGTGGACACACGATGGTTGAGTGGACCATAGAGCAAGGAAGGAGTGGACGCATCATCACCCAATGGAAATTATTTTTATTGTAAAACCAAAAACAAGTTAGTTACGTGATCGGAGGTGGGCATAAATTCTTAAGTTTTGCAAGTAACCAGACGCTAAGGTCAAGTTTTATTCTTGGTTTTTCTTTGTTATTTTGTTGATTTTATTGTACTTTCTTATCTTTTGTTTTCTATAATTACATTTCCAAAAATGTATATAATTTTTATGGACACATTAACTACATTAAACTAAAGTAATTGACGAAACAAAATCACCCCTCATATAAAACTCCATAAGGTTGGGACCACAATGGTCCCGGAAAAACGGATACCTCGTGAGACTTGTAAAGTGTATTGTCCAGATTGTCTGGGTCGGCCCAGTTACTATAAAATACACCTATTGTAAATATTGGACTGTTCCAGACTACGTACAAGTTTGTGATACCCATCGACTTTAGTGGATTGATCCAGAAGGCTCACTACTCCCCTTTCACCTACATCAACATCAGTGCTGATCAACATGCACTATACAAAAACCTGGTGTGTGACAGGGCTACTCCTGGGTCATTGCAATAATATAGACAATTCGACCAAATTGTAATGTGTTACCATCGTTGTTGTTGCCATGCTGTTGTACATAATTTTCTCGTGAAGGACCTGGATTTTGAACAACTTACAATGTAACTGCTGATGTGTACATTTCATGTAGATGACAAAAACATCAATAAGCATGATAAGACATGAAAAGAAAAAAAAGTCACGGCCTTTTTATGACAATAAATTTGGAACCCCCTAAGACAATCAGAGCATACTGCTTGAATTTTTGATTCAGTAACCAGCGTTTCTTTTCAGAACCAACACTACTCAAAAGAGATATTCACATGGTGTTACCGAAAACCTCTATTTAACACTTCCACTACGGAAGTTTCAAATTCTACTTGAATGTTGGAATGCATTGTACTCTGATATGAAATTTCCGTAAAATTGTGCACAGGGTCAACAACATGCAAAGATAAAACATGAACAACTTATGACCCTGCAACTCATGTTCAATAGACTGTTTACAGTCACCTGACTTCTCGGAATCAGTTGACTTCAACAGGAACTAAACTGTTCACAAAATCACATTTAATTGAGTCATACACATGTACAAATGTACAACTCTGAGGTGGTTTTTACAATTGGGTGAAGACCAACAAAATTTAGTCACAGAACTTCAGTTTATAATATCATACATGTAGGTCAATATATATCCATCATTTTCATGAACAGGAAAGAAAACATGTTGATGTACTTGTACATGTAGGCGATTCTTCAATTGAAATGGAGTGCTTTTAATTTTCTTTTAAATGAAAAAGATCATTAATCTAGCTTTTGCTACTTTTAAGTCCTGGGCCCAATTTCATAGCGCTGCTTAGCGGCCGATTTTGTGCTTACTCTGCCATTTCTATTTCATAGCTCTGCTAACTGTAAGCACATGAAAAGGCATGCTAACCTTCCGGTGCTTACGGCACGAAAATAAATGACGTCACAATGCAAATCCGCGGTAAACACGCAATATGGCCGACCAATTTTTCTGCTAACCTGTGAAATATGCTTCAAGGCTTAAGCAAACTTTTCTGCTACAGTAAGCACGCAAATTTGCTTACCGTTAACTTGCTAAAGAAACTGGTTTACCAGCCAAATTCCATACAGTTTACATTGGGGCAACTGTTGCCCCCATTTCTTTCTTTTTTTTGCTCAGCAAAGAAATTTGCCAAGCAGGAATTTCTGCTCCTCAATGGTAGTTTTTTAAAAATCAGCACTGGCCCTTTGAATTATTTCAACTAGGCCTATTTGCCTTCTCACAAAAATCAAAATCATACACAATAGGCCTTTATCAACAATAACTTCCTTTAAAATTAAAGATGGCACTATTGTGCATCCATGGTAGCTATACACAAAGCATAGGGCGTCACTGGTTCAGGCTGGTACTATTATTATTATTATTGTGGGTGACTTCATTCTTCAGTAAGTTTCAACAAGCGTTGAGATTTTTTGTGAACCAGATTTGAAAATCAGATTTATTTGCCACATCTTGTCAGCAGGAATTCACATTATGAGTAGAAGGAAACAATTCTGTCATCCAACCTCCATCTCTGACAAAAAATCAGTGAGCGCCCGGGCAAAACATCTCGAAACTTATGTCTAATTAACACTAACCACCATTTCAATGCACCTTTAAATACGCTAGTACATGGTATAATGTACAGAGGCTGGTACCCAGAGGTAAGCTATTTTGTAACAGCATTTTGTGCGCATTTTTCTCTGTGTCGCAAGAAATCCTTACTACATTTTTAGCCGATAAAAGGAACAGACTCAATAATTGAGATGACCCCGCGCTATCGTTGAGAGATATTATTAGTACATTTTCCACAGATAAAAAAATACCTGCATGAAACTCTGAAAATCGCATTCCAAAAAGATGGGCAATTGTGCACAAAGTGGGATTTCGAATCAGTGGTCTTGTTCTTGCTGAAATTTTTGCACAAAAATGTTTGCACTTATCAGTCCATCTTGCAGGAATAGTTTGTGCAATTGCCGATCGTGCAGGAAAGGTTTGTGCAATCAGCTTAAATCGTGCATAAATTTATTGCGCAATTTGACAATCTTGATATGAGAACCCTGAGATGAACAGCCACATTAATTATACAACGAATCATATTTTTATAAGCATGTGGTTAAGAGCATCAAGTACCAGAGCTAATCTATTTTATTTATTTATTTATTTTAAATCTTTAGACATACACAGAGTTTGAAAAAGCCTTTGGAGCGAATAAACTGTTGCCCAGGTTGTATACTCCCCAGGGAGCTGAGAAACATTAAAAAGGGATGTTATTGGCCCTATGACAAGGGCACTAATGTAAAGCGCATTGATACGGTTATTATGAAATGCGCTATATAAGAATTGGTTATTATTATTATTATGAAGAAATAAACAAAATGTGATCATGGCAGCACAACTAACACTGTATGATGTATCCTGATTGCCATTGAGTTCCTTTTGGGTACCTTGCAAGAGTTCTGGTTGCACATGGAATGTCTGTTTGCATTAATTTTTTTTAAATGTCGACTGGCCTAGATTTAAAAGGTAGCCACATTGGTCTGTGATTTTTTATATTTAATAATGATTTCATCAATATTCTTTAAGGACTCCAACTAATGATGGAGAACCTGGTTCAACGTTGATTTATTTTGTTATATAACTCTGGCCTTTGTGCCTTTTCCACTTCCACATTTTTTATCTTTGTGCACTATCAAGCTGTGGTGATGGCAGCGACTCCAGGAGTGGGCCTCCATTACAATTTGAGGATGAGGCAGCCATAGAATAGATGCAAGTCTTTTGCCGAATGATGTTAAACTAAACTTTCTACAGCTCAGACGTATGATTTAACGTAACCAGTGCGCCACCATTTGACGCAGCAAGATGATCCTGAACTGTTTGTTGAGACGGATGTCGGACACTTCATACCTTTGCCATTTTTAACCCTGGACACTTCGTACCTTCGGGACACTTCATACCATAACCAAAATGGTCACTTCGTACCGTGGTCGGGGTACGAAGTGACCATCAGCTGAGTCACTTTGTACCCTCAGCCGAGTCACTTTGTACCTTCATTAAAATGTGTATTCCTCAATAATTTTATGTACGTTGAGATAAAAATTAATAATACATAATGAATTGTAATTTTTGTCTGAACTTGTGAATGTAACTTTTGATGTGAAATTAATATTTTGCATAAGTTAATTACCGTCAGGACAACATCTTCCGCCAATATTATGTACAACTATTTTAAAGTCAAACAATCACGCAATCGTCAAAATGGCTCCTCGGTCTCAACAAAATAGTAATAATTGGTTTGATTTGCTTTTATTTCATAATCACCGGATCACAAAGCACAATATTCATAAACGATGCAGAAATCCCGAATTAGTACGAAGGTAGGAAGTGTCTCGTGAGAAGGTACGAAGGGTCTTGTAAGAAGGTACGAAGTGTCCAAGGTACAAAGTGTCCAAAGTCACTTCGTACCTTGAAGGTACAAAGTGTCCAGGGTACGAAGTGGCAATGAATTAGGTACGAAGTGTCCTGACACCGTTACCAAACCTCACATAACTCCTACCTAGAACTATGAGGTTCGTTCCGCCACCATCTTCGTGGAGACGATAGCGGAACAAACCTCATCCATTTCGGACTCCAAGAACTATGGATGAGGTTTGTCCCGCTATTAAAGGAGGAGTAACCATCAAAGTAACTTAGCATGCCTATTAGTATTATAGTTGGAGGTCCTGTTTTCGAGGTGTCCCTAAAATCTTGGCAAATCTTTTACCTCTCTGTGCGCGATGTAAACAGTCCCTAGATAAAAATTGTGTGGTTTTATTTGCCAAGCAAAGAGTCTCCTCTCCCTTGACCAAAACTTAGAAACACGTAAGGCTCCACTGGTCATTTGCACTTGTAAATGCAAAAAGTTTGGTATTTTAGGCATTTCTACAAGGTTCAAAAACATGTCATAATGTTGAGGCCATATAAAAATATTTGCCCACCGAAAAAGTTTCATCACACACTATTTCAATTCACCATTCATGATGATCAAAATCATGTGACTGAATGTTTTGCTGAGCACTCTGAAAAAAAAAATACAGAGGCTTAAAGAAGCCTAGACTTGTGGACAAGTCGTTAAATCGGCCCCACGTGCTGAGATAGTGCTCCCCCGACAACACTGCTCTCGCGCGAACTCACTGCTCTCGCGCGAACTGATGGCTCCCCGATTTTGACTCCTCATTAACGACTTGTACAAGTTGTCAGCAGTTTGTGCACAGCCTATGGGCACTTCAGCCGAAATCGTACGGACGCATCTGATTGGTCGATGTCGTTAAATCAATGAATATTCAACATGTATATGCCATCAAACAGTACACCCTGTATTGGATGGGTTCGGGAAGTCACATGTATGAATGAACGATCAACAAACCTGTCAGCGTGTATTTATTATGCCTACACACTAGACGTCGTGTGTGTATGGTTGTACTTTTGAGTACGGATTTTCATCGGGAACTTTGACGTGCATATTAAATAAATAACTTCGTCTTAACTTGGTCTGACTTGGTTGATAAACTTGAAGAACAAGATATAGAAGCAGCTGTCAAGTAGCCAGTTTTCTCAAGGCATGCAACATGCAAGAGATCTGCTCACGTCGACGACAGGTCGCAAGGAAAAAGAAGAAGAAGCCGCCATTTATATGCATCATGCCAACACCCACACACTGCACACAGCGTGTATTGATTGATGAAAGGCAATGACACTTTTGTAAACAAATGATTTGCACCGGCCGAATATTCGATGAAATCAGTAGCCTTGCTCAAGGCAGTGGTGATGGTTGGTGCATACTGTGTTGGCATCATGAAATCAAAACAGGTGAGCTTGCTGTTAAGTTTCTTAATTAAACTACTAATAAATTTGCGTTGACAAATGATATTGCAAAAATCTACCTCCATGGAGTTACCGGTAACTTGGTTTGGGGCTTCTTACTTAAAAGAACAAGTTTTGTTTTGAAGTAAAACTTAACAAAACATGTGTTATTATTCATATAACTCACTGGTTCCACCATGGAGGTAGTTTCTACCTCCATGGTTCCACAAAAAGCACTGTCGTCAGTGGCGGTTGCACCGACACACACAGGTTATTAAAATTGAGCCCCTACTTCTAAAGTTCTAGTTCTACACAAGGTTACTTGTTTTGCATTGTTGTTGGAACTTTTGTATCTAGAGAGTAGAGTCTCAAGCAATGCAAAAAGTACCAAATTCACTGTTTTTGTTGTTGTTGGTTTTTATAATTAAACATAATTGTTGTTTTTTTTAGAAACAATAATAAAACATAATAACAAAATGTTTAAAAAATTTAAACACTAAAACTTAAATAAGATTTGAAATTACATGAGAGTCTTTATTTGTGATGGTGTTGCCTCGAACCTCACTTTAGCCCGTAAGTATTAGGTAGGTTTTATGAGCTGCATGTTATGCCAGCAAACACGTGAACGTGAAGGTCAAAACATTGTGTTGTTAGGTGACGTCACCACTTTGGGCTTAATTCATGCTCACGTAAGACGTCTGCACAGAGAGGTACCTGACGTGAAAAATGGTATCTTCATGTGTGATTTTAACAACACAATTTTCTGACATTTACGTTAACTTATTTGCTTGCAATAAGTATTAGCCTATCATACTACGGATAGTATTACACAATCAACATAAGTTCAGGTCAACATTGTGTGTTTCTTTCTTTTCTCCACAGGGTCACATGGCAGCCTGACAGTGCAAGGGAAACACTCCTCGTTTAAGAAGGAAGTTCGTTCCACCCCTACCCCTAAGCTGCTGTAAAAACTGTGAAAGTTTGATCTCCTGCCTTACTGCGAGTCATGGGAAAAGTTAGCCGAGATGGATCTGCATTGGAGTGAAGATGTGTACGCAAAAACTGATACAACTCTAGACACTCATTAAATTACTCTGGTGCCTGATTTATAAAGAAATGTTCATACAAATAAAATAATCTTAATTGCAATCCTCTGTTTAATTGGTAACCAATGAAGCGATCTTAGAAGGAGCATGGCATCACGACGGCGATTTAACCTAAATATAACACGAGCAGCCCAGTTCTGCAAACTGTGAAGTCTCTTTTAAAATATGCATGTGGGTTTTCTGTAAGCAGCCCATTACAACAATCTAACCGAGAAAGAACATGGCTGCGAATCACATGATGTTATGAATCGTCAGATACATACTTCCTAATCTGTGACACATGAAATCGAACAGACTTGCAAAGCTGGAGCCGTTTTCACGAAACGTTAATCTTAGGGTTTGCATGTTACGTTGCAAGGCTGGGACTCAACTCAAGTCGTAAGATTAACACAAGTTGGAAAGAGTTTGGTGTAAACGAAAGCAGGTCTATTTGATCAGTCATAGACAATTCAATCAAAATATGCACCAAAGTTCTTGACTGATGTGGATGGTGCATTCTGAATGGTTCCAAATGTAAGAATGACATTTATACTGTGCAATTACCAACAATTATTTTGCTCATTTTAGTTAAAATTTATTCTTTCCAATCCAAATACTTAAATATCCAAAGCACAGACTGAGAGGGTTTGATAATGTATAAAGGCTAGGCGGTTGTGCAACATAGGTAGAAGACCCATTTAAAATGTTCATTCAAGTTAGTTTTCCCATATCCACCACTGTTTACATTTCTGTACGGTCTTCTAGCGGTGTCCACCCGAAGGTCCGTTAGTCCGAAGGTTTGATTGTCCGAACGCACAAATTTCCCATAACAGGGGGTTCATTAGTCCCAAAATGAAGTAGGTTTCATTAACCCGTACATTTGATACGATAGTCCGAAGGTTCATTGATCTGAAGGTTCACTGGTCCAAATAAGGTCCGATAGTCCGAATCAAACCTTATTGTCAATTCGGACTATCGGACTTATTGTCAATTCGGACTATCGGACCTTATTGTCAATTTGGACTATCGAACATTCAGACTATTGAACCTTCGGCCATCGAGCTGTAACCCTTCTAGCACTCGCCTAGTTTGTAAATTGTTTAAAGTGTTTTGTAATGAACAGGTTTTGCAAAAGTCAACTACTCACTATGTTTATATAGCAACCTGGAAGTGCAAGGGAAACACTCCACATTTTCTTTATTTACAGTTTCTACCATCAATATCCATTAGTCTGAAGGTATTTTCATTGTTTATTGCTCAATTTAATTTATTTCAACCACTGGTTTGCATTTGTTGATCGATTTATCAATAAATTTGTTTCTTGTTTTTTGTTTGAGGCAAACTACAATTTGAGTCACTGTTCCTTTTTTGCATTTCACGGTGTCTTTACCCTATTTGAGCCTTATATTAATTGTTATGATTGCTTGGAAGTGAGAAGTATTTTTCGTGGTTACAGTTGCTTAAAACAAAACAAAAGTACAGCTGCTATATGAAACCTTGTCTTGCAATATCTTGGGCAAGTAGAGTGTATGTCGATGATTAGCTATAATACCTTTAAAATACATCGACATCTGAAAAGAGTTACTGAAATTTTCCGGAATCCCTGCGATCCGCACACGACTGCCCTGTGAAACTTGTCCACAAGACTCACATATCAAACTTCCACATGTCGACCATGATTTTCAAAATCACTTTTTAGATGAAAACTTAAAATAAAAAAACATTTGTCAGTAAACAAATAATGAATTTTGGGACTGGTAGTATTAATACAAACTATTATTTTATGTTGCAACTTGTCCAGTGTACACAGTCCGAGCAGAACACATCGGGTTGAAGGATTGCATTGGACCATTACCATTGACCGTGGGCATTATTTATTTGCATGAGGCAGCTCACGGATATTAAACAGATAAATAGTAATGCATTTGAAGATGACTTTGTAAAGTTAGGCCCTAATCAACTAATAAAGCAGTTAAATCAAAATAAAAAAGATTCACAGATGCCCTCCGGTTCAAGCTTTACAGTATTAGAAACTATTACTACCCTCTTATAAAAATGGACTCGTCTGCACGATTGTCTCCGCGGCAACAGTGAAGGTATACCGCGTTCGTACTTGAATACATGAATACATGAATACGTACTGCTGACAACTTGTACAAGTCGTTAATGAGGAGTCAAAATCGGGGAGCCATCAGTTCGCGCGAGAGCAGTGAGTTCGCGCGAGAGCAGTGTTGTCGGGGGAGCACTATCTCAGCACGTGGGGCCGATTTAACGACTTGTCCACAAGTCTAAAAGAAGCCATGTGTCTTATATCATTTTCTAATATTTTTGGAGATTTTTATTTTTTAACCCTCATATCAATATTATTATTAATATTAAAATTGAAACATCAGCTTTTTGATTCAATTATCACTGTTTATTTATACGCTTTATTGTAAATGTTAAGGAAAAAAAAAAAAAAAAAAAAAATCAGATTTGGAAGCCAGTAATTATTTACACATTTTATATTTTGATAATTTGTTTCAATTTTTTGCAAATTACCATGGTAATTTTGAAAATATAATTTTTTTTTTTTTTGTAAAATGAAGGCAACTGCTGGCTATAGAGTCATACTAAGAGTCTCAAAGAACACTTGTAGTCACTGCAGATGTTTCTTCCATGTATGGCTTCACCGGGAAACCATACTTTCTCGTTTGCCGTGAAAACAGGAAAAACTCGAAACAAATGGGGCCAGTTGAAGTCATCGAAGATCGGTGTGTAATGTAAACATTTCAATGTCCATCAAGTTTTAATATATGTTTGCATACTTCATATTAACAAATAAAGATAATTAGGGCATCGGTTGATATATGGCATCATTTTGTTTTCCAATTCAAAGAAAAAGGCATAATAGCGTGAAAACTGGTATAAGCGGAGGATATATTTACATAGGGCCTATAGCCTCCAGAGTCCATGTATGGACCATGGACTGATGCCTGATGGATGACCATGATTCTACCTTATTTTATTCCTCCATGATTCCACCGAAAGTTTGAAACGAGCCTCATGTCATAGCTAAGGCCAGGGATAACTTTCTGTCAATGAATGTAAAATTTAACAAATAAATTGCAATTTTAATATTATTTTATCATGTTACTCACCGTCTTTTCTTCTCTTTTGGTGGTTGGGCTGTCATGGTTGCCATTTTCATTCTTCCAAAAAAATAGTGTTCTTAATTTTTCCCCGGTCAATCCGGTTGCACTTGTAGTTATAGAGTGGAACGAAAGACACCTACAACAGGTTAAAACTCCAGTGACGACTTTTGTTTACTTCTCACTCGATAATTTTAAAATTCCAACATGGCACAGTCTCAGAACACTGCCGAGGATTGCGGCCACACTGTAAGTTGTGCGTCTAGATATAGCGTACGACTATAGTCTGGTCTACTGGCACTATCTAGTACATTCGATTTATAAACTCGTTGTTGTTGTCCGTCCGTGCGTAGGTGCGTGCGTCCGCCGTCCGTAGACCTGGGTTTTTGTGTACATGTTTTTTTTCTTCTATGGGGCACGGTTCGCGTAGTGGTTTCTAATCCTCCAAAGACACCACCAGCGCGACTAAAAATATTTGAAACTAAATACACACGGGAAAACAAATTATAATAAACATTAACAAGAAAATCAGTTTGTTATTTTCTCTCAGAGTAACTTCAATTGAATGACTAAATTTAATTATTAAGTAAAATCAAGTGTTGTGCATAAATTGGGAGACTTGAAACGGTTTGCGGAAAACGACGTCATGAAAACTTTGACTCTTGTTCAGTTTCAGCCGATAGAGGGCCAGTGACGCGACCCGCAAAAAAGTTTGAAGGCCACAGAACAGGGCCAAGTTAGGCCTAGAATCAAGAAAATAAATAATCAAATTTGGTGGTCAAATTAATTACTAAGTGGATACAAAATAAAATACCTTCTGCTTTTTCAGGAACTTTGTGCGCGTTCACACTTTACTTATTCGGTTTGTGTAAATAAGACTACAGTTCTCTGTCTTTAAATGGAAGGTACACGTTTGGTAGTTACTCAAAACAAATATTAACTTGAAAACTGACTTGGTAACGAGCATTGGAGAGCTGTTGGTAGTATAAAACATTGTGGGAAACAACTCCTCTTTTTGAGAAAGAGGTAATTTCTCACTAAAATAATAAAAGACTTCTAGCTAGAAGTAGGCCTATTTTATTCCTATCTGAAAGCACACAAATTTTGTGTTTCACCATTTTCTCGCAACTTCGATGACCATTGAGCCCAAATTTTCACAGGCTTGTTATTTTATGCTTATGATGGGATACACCAAGTGAGAAGACTGGTCTTTGACAATTCCCAAACGTGATTTCATCTAAAAAAATGTTTTATTACCCAAAATCAACAATGTGTTGTATTGCAAAATACTTGCCTAGAAAAGGTCAGGTCTAAAATTGTATGTTTCCATTGATTAACATTACAACTGTTAAGGCAGCAGCAAGGCTGGCAACCAAAATTGCACAAAGGCTTATTTCATGCTGACAGTATGTGGGCCATCCACAGTTAAAACAGTTCAATCAAATATGCACCGAGATAAATAACAAAAAATGGCGACTTTGGCTCTCAAAATCTACACCCCCACTCAAAATAAAACACACAAAACAATACAAAGAAGCACCACAAAACAACAACTTGGTACACAAACAGTTCAACACAATTATTCAGAAGAGAGGTGGGGGGGGGGGGAGGGCGGGGATGAAAACTAAGCATCAACAATTCTTTATCAACCTGTCAATTCCATGAGTGAGCACTAGCCAAATTACCTTTCAATATCATAAACTACTGGACCCTTGAATTCCATGGCAATGACAACCTACAAAATGACTTGTACTGTCAAGAAAGTGTCAAAAGAGGCAAAGTTAGTTAATGTTATAGTTATTAAAAATCATAGTTATTATGCCTTTGAAAATAAGGCAAAAAAAGTGCCCTCAGTTTACAAAAAAAATTAATAAAAAACCCCTAAATTTGCCGGTTTTTCCAGTTGGGCTGTTTATGGAAGGGCCATTGTGAAGAATAAAATGGTTCTTGCAAGTTAAAATCAAGTTACCTTAAATTTACCATACAGAAAGAAAATAAACCAATGCCAAACATAAGTGCAGAATAAAGAGTCCTTGCCCTTCAAGTACATCCTTTGCCCCTTTCTGTCTAGGTACCCAATAAATCTGACCAAGTGACCTTTGTATCCTTCCTCTATAATAATGAAGTGTCACACAACACCTACCAGCCAAACAAGCTTTACTGAGGGTATGTTCACGTGAGTAGCTAACTTCACTGCTAAAAATTCAGTGGGGGGTTGGCTTGACAAAACCAATTAGCTAAAATGAACGTATGTTGGCAGTTTAGCCAGCACAGAGATTTCTTTGCTACTGTAGTAGCTTTGTTGAAGAAATCTTCATAATTGGCTCGAAGAATAGCTGATATAATGCAATAGCTGATATAATGCAATAGCTGATATAATGCAATAGCTGATATAATGCAATAGCTGATATAATGCAATAGTTGATATCATTCAATAGCTGATATAATTCCGCTTGAGGTTCATTCTAACAACAGTAGAAGTGATCAAAGTGATGCTTCGTTGTTATTACAGCACAAAATTCACAAATTTATTGAACAGTTCATGAACTTCAAGACCTACCTTATCAAGGCATGCAGGGTTTGCCCCTTTAACTTTTGCAGTGACTAGCCAGCAGAACTAGTTAGTTTGTCCATGGAGTTCTCCTTGGCTTGCCATATTATCACTGGCCATATTAGATGCTTTTTAAAACTGAACTATCCAGCCGGGCCACTTGGGGTGAATTTTGACAGGTCCTCATTTGTTTCAACTGGCATTTGACCAGTGGACGCAAGGACCCCTACAATCATTAATTTTATTTTGTTCCATTTCGTTCATTGTTGCAGTTAGTTTCTCTGAATAAAAACAAATCAAAGTTCAGGCTCCACTGGGAAGCTTTTAATTAATTGAAAAAGCATAGCGATAGAAGGATTCTGTTTTTGTAAAAAAAATAAAAATAAAAATTAACCAATATGAGTCAACCATCTTGATTGTTCATCATCTTTATTTTTCATGATTGTAAACAAAAACAAAAACACAACAATAAACACAAACAACCAAGAGATAAGTTTAAGTTAAACTTATTTTATTCAGCCATAACTGTAGTCATTTTGATGCATACACATTGAATGAATCAATCTAGAAGGAAAACTAGATTTTGGTTTTCTGAAAAGACTCAAAATCCTGAAAAAAATGAGTATTGTAAACCAGTATCCACTTTACATTATTTGGCTCAAATGATTATCGCAAGCTCAAATGATTTTTGAGAATTTTGTCCCTCTTCGAATTGTTGCCCCCATAAAATCTTGGCCTGCCATTCACATTTTGCTTTGCAAAAACTCATAGTCTCATTACAACTTTCAACATTTTTGTGTGGAGAATTTATTTTGAAACTATGCCAACTTTAGGGCAGGCAGTAGCAAAAAGTCCTAGCATTGGACCAGGGAGCAATGATAAATCAATCAAACAGGATGATAAGAATTGCCCTAACCATTCCAGTCTGTCTTGTTATTTCAGGTAGAATGTGGGAGAATCTTTTATAAAGCCCAGTTTGAACACTAGTTTGGGTAAGAGCACACATATAATATAAGTTCTGCAGTTGACAACGAGAGCATAATAAGGGAATAAAGGGGTAGCGACAAGTTCTTCAACGGCCGTTTAAAGCCGGAAGGGTCGGCGGCCGTGTGTAAAGGCCTGAGCCTTTAAAAACGAGTCACTACTCTTTTATTCCCATTCATAAATGCCCTTTTGTTAAAAAAACCGTAAAAAAATACAGTTATAGACACTTTAACAATTGAAAATTCGAGGTTTGAAATATCGTTTTCCAAAACTTTGTGAACAATCTGTTCGATGCGCATGGGTTGTGTGTACGCGCGCGCTTAGATTATGCACGCGCGCTTAGATTACGTGCTGTTACTATAGCTATGAATTGCGTTCCGCGTGATAATCTTGGGCGCCCGACACGCGGAAGCCAGCTTGTTATAAACAGCTCCAGCTGGTCATTATCAAAGGTTTAAACACCCCCACGTGACGCGCTCTCCACCAATAGGAGACGAGAAACTGTCTGGGGTATTTATGAATAACAATTTAAACTCCCTTAATATTTCATTGTTAGTGCTCGCAACTTTGAATGTTTAAAAAAAGATAGACTCTCTTTACTTCACTGTTACTTCTGCAACACAACAGTGTGACAGAAGGACAGCTATTAATGTAGAAATTAAACAGCAGGACCTTTTTTTGGCAGTCATTGATTTAAATATCCACAAGAAAAAGCTTTGAAGAATTGTACACCCCAAAATTTTACTTTTAACTGTACACTTTCTGGTAAAACTTGGTGCCAACTTCTTTTATACAGATACTATCTCACCGAATAGAATTTACAAAAAAACAAAAACTGTATGCAATATTCACATTACAATTAATAGCAAGAAAGAAAAAACAAAATAAGGAAAAAAAGAATTGGTCAATCTTCTTTACAGTAGAATACACATTGCTATAATATAGAATAATTTACATTTTTAACTCAGTTGCACTGTTATACTCTTCTAATAATTATTACACTTAGATGTATAGCTTCACTTATAACAATATAACGAGGGCAGCTTGGTACCTTCACAATTATTTACAAAAGGTAGTATTATTTACGATTTCCGTCCATTCAAACAGTCTTCTTAAAGCCACAATAGAACCAAACCAAATCCCTCTAAATCATATCAATAACAATAGGATCTAAACAGCGAAGCAAATCTCAGACTGGGGTTACAACGCTTACCTACTCTCAGTTACTAAGTTACAAACAACCAGTTCACTTCACATTGTACTAATCATTGGTTGGTTTCTGTTACAGCTAAACTTAAAGTGAAGATACATGTTTGGTAACTGTCAAAGACCAGTCTTCTCACTTGGTGTATCCCATCATTAGCATCAAATAACAAGCTTGTGAAAATTTGGGCTCAATCGGTCATCGAAGTTGCTAGAAAATAATGAAAGAAAAAACACCCTTGTTGGACGAATTTGTGTGCTTTCAGATAGGAATAAAAGACTTCTAGCTAGAAGTCTTTTATTATTTTAGTGAGAAATAACCTCTTCCTCAAAAACTAGTTACTTCAGAGGCATTCGTTTCCCACAATGTTTTATACTATCAACAGCTCTCCAAAGCTAGTTACCAAGTCAGTTTTTAATTTAATATTTGTTTTGAGTAACTACCAAACCTGTACCTTCCCTTTAATCCTTACAAACTAATTTACCATTAGTGGAAAATCAGACAAATTGAAAGAAAGATACAAAATTGAGTCAGTGCTCACAAAATGCTAGTATTCTATACTATTATTATTTTAGAGAACAAAATTCTTCAAAGCAGCAGCACCTCTGGTAGAAAAAAAGGAAAACTAAACAAAAACAAACGGATGGGCTGAAAATTATAATTGTCTTTTACCAAAAGAACAAGAGTAAGTATGACAAATAAAGACTTCCCGCTAATGCTCTTGGCCCTACACAAAAAAGCTACAAAAAAGTATTCCCCCACTATGTTCTGCTCAGACAAAATTTGCAGGAAACCAAATGCAAATGGTTCATTTGTCATGTTATTTTTGGTTGGAATTATTTTTGTCTAATATCGGGGTAAGCAGAATTATTTTGTGCTAAGCTCATTATTCTAATGCTTAAACAGCTCCATGTTAATTGGCACCGGACCGTCATATTTCATGAAGCCAAACCAAGGAAAATTGAGCAATAGATTGGTAGTATAATACCTTGTGATGCCAAGGCCCATTCCACTCATAGGCATAACGTAGTTGGACACAATTTGCATTTATGATAACAGATAAGATCTGCCTCGACCTGACATACTTCAGCAATCACAACCCCTGAAGTCTCCCTACAGCGCTGTATGATATTAATTCATTGCAATTATCAAGGGCGGCAATCTAGTGTGAATATGTCTCCTGTATAAAAAACAAACATGTCTAGCGTCCTGACTATTTGAAACAAAGGACCACTTTTTTTCTTCTTAAAAAATGGCAGTCGACAAATGTTCAAGACAACCAGCTGGGCTATTTTTAAAGACAATTTGCATCTTATTTTCGGTGTACTTTTTTTGGGGTGTGCAAAAGACAAAAAATAAAATCTTGTTTATTTTGTAATATAATTTTTTTGTCAGGGAAATGCAAAAAATTTATTTTTTCTCCGCAAAAAAGAGAGCAGACGGTCTCTTAAAGAATGCGGGCGGAGACGCTAAGCATGATTTAAAAAAATATTTTGTCATGCCCGAGATTATTAAATTCCTCCCCATTACATTGTCACAGCACACTGACACTATTATACTGAGAGCGACACCCAATGTCAATTTACAGCTGGTACCAGCATAAATAAGACTTAACTAGACACTGGGATCATAGAAAACTTGTACTGATACACAGCATTAAAAAAAAATAGTGAGATTTATGAGGTCACCTATTCTGTATGATGCTTGGAATTGTTCGCCAATCAAACTGTCTTTCTGTGAGATGGCTTTCTTTCAGTTCCAGAAGTTTAACTGAAAACTGCTTATTTATGATTGATTTGAGTTAAATTGATTGAGACAAAACAGCTGCATCTTCATAAAACAAAATCAGAAATTAGGAAATTACAACCTCTGCTCATTGAATTTACCCTATAGGAGTTTTCATACCATGCCAGAAAAAAAAGTATATAAATACAAAAATAAATAAAACTGGAAAGATACTGAACTTAATTGTTGAATTAAATTACGAATCCTCGGCTCAGTGCTATAAGGTAATTAGTTGCAATTTGATACCAGTAATGATCAAAAGTCATTAAAGGCAGTGGACACTATTGGTAATTACTCAAAATAATTATCATCACAAAACCTTTCTTTATTACCATTAATAGGGAGAGGTTGATAGTATAAAACATTGTGAGAAACAGCTCCCTCTGAAGTGAAGTAGTTTTCGAGAAAGAAGTAATTTTCCACGAATTTGATTTTGAGACCTCAAGTTTAGAACTTGAGGTCTCGAAATCAAGCATCAGAAAGCACACAACTTCGTGTAACAATGGTGTTTTTCTTTCATTATTATCTCGCAACTTCTACAACCGATCGAGCTCAAATTTTCACAAGTTTGTTATTTTATGCATATGTTGAGATACACCAAGTGAGAAGACTGGTCTTTGACAATTATCAATTGTGTCCACTGTCTTTAAATGAAAAAAGTGTATAAATTTGAAGAAAGAAAAAAAAATAAACAACTAAATGAATATTTCTAATTGCCAGACAATTACTCCAAAGCCCATGCTCGATCATAGAAACTCCATTTACCAGGAGCTCCAAAATAAGCAAAAGCAATGTTATGCTATCATGCACATAACACCAATGACCTTATAGTCCTCAGCAGACGAAGAATACAAAATTACAACTCAATTGGACTCACTATAGTGGCACATTAGTAACCCGCAACTAAATTTGAACGAAAACAATCAGATCCTAAATTGAATCCAACAATTGCGGGCATTTCGGATGTAAAATTAATGATATCATCAACCAAGAAGAAGCACCAACAATATTTTTCAGGGAGCCATAAAAAAAATAAAAATGCATAGCTTCTATCCATACACTTTACTTAAAATGTAATTGGTTAATGCACCGTTGAAGAAAACCAACCCTAAAGCCAATCCATTAAGAGGTTAATTTAAAGCTTTTAGTAGGAAGAAAAACCTTGCCGTGAGCGAAGACGTCTTCAACAGTTGAGTCTTAAATGATGCTTTGACTAATGGGACCATTCAGAGTGACACTTGGAGTTCATCCGTAAACACGGCATTGGGGTTATTGGACGTTACCAAAACTAAGAACTGTCCGGAACCAGTTAAGGGAATCAACACTAGCTTGGATGCTCCGATATAATATTGTTGTAACAGTCCTTGGTTAATAAAAAAAAATAAAAAATAAAAAAGGAATATTTTATCAAGGACAAGGGCCCAATTTCATAGAGCAGTTTCATCAAGTTCCCTTGGCCCCCACTTTAATGTCATTCAAAGTATTGATGTTTTACTTTGTTGAAGAGATCAAATGGAAAATCCCGTTGCAACATTGCACGGTTTGATTCCCAATGGGACAGGAAGGCACAAGAGTAGTCTATCAACCTTTGAATGCGCAAACAATAATTGGCAATAACGAGCGGCTTTCAGAAAAAATCAGTCTAGGACAATCCATGGAACGTGACAAAAATACCCCTATGGCCTTCAACAACTATGGCGCACAGTAGACCTAGCCCCATTCAGCAAAAAAAGGACCTTACTTACAATGGGTGTAACCATGAATTGTCAGTTTACTATTATTGACTGACGAACGATTAAAGGCAGTGGACACTATTGGTAATTGTCAAAGACTAGTCTTCACAGTTGGTGTATCTCAACATACGCATAAAATATTAACAAACCTGTGAAAATTTGAGCTCAATCGGTCGACGAAGTTGCGAGATAATAATGAAAAAAAAAACTTTGTCACACTTGTCACACCAGGTTGTGTGCTTTCTGATGCTTGATTTCGAGACCTCAAATTCTAAACTTGAGGTCTCGAGATCAAATTCGTGGAAAATTACTTCTTTCTTGAAAACAACGTCACTTCAGAGGGAGCGGTTTCTCACAATGGTTTATACTATCAACCTCTCCCCGTTACTCGTTATCAAGAAATGTTTTAAGACAATAATTATTTTGAGTAATTACCAATAGTGTCCACTGCCTTTAACCCATTTCAAAGTTGTTTTCCTTGTCTTTGTTTTCTCCTAGACGAGAGAGCACATCCATGTTAGAATCTTTCCACCAAACCACTCCAGCAGAACATGGTCTGCCTACTTCCGTGTTCTCTAGAGGAGTTTACATTCACACTGAATTTAAATAGTCTCTCAGCTGTCTCATTTAAACTCACATCAGGAGACTGATTTTTATTTTTCCTTCGGCGAGCTACTTTGTCTTTGGGAAAGGATCGATCGTAAAACCCCCCATGTTGTTATGCTAGTCAGCAGATGCGTTCTGTTATCGTAAAGACAAACTGCATGAGTGCGTCTGTAGGAAGTGCACCTCAACAACAATAATCTTAAAAGTGAATTCATTTGTAAAGCATGAGACCCTTGAAGGATCCTGACTGAATTTTAAGTTATCATCGGTACTTGACTTAAACAAAAAATCTGGACCTGAAAGTTGTTTACACAGGAGAACGAAATCGTGGAAAGAGCTTTGAAGAAGTAAGCTCTTGAATTTCACACATGATGAACCTCAACACTGGGTATTAAAAAATGTGATTTATTTCTTAGGGGGAGCAGGGGAGTGAAGGACAGGGGAAGAGGGGGTCATGTGGGGTGGTGTAAGAAGGGAACAATAGATGCTGGGTTGTGTTGCAAATCGCTTTTCTACATCCGCTTTTCTATGTCTGCATTCGTTTATTGAGGTGCTGGGTTTATGAATATATGACTATAAGGGATGCAAACAAATGTTATGGTCTGACGTTTCGAGCCAAGCAGAGTGTTTCTCAAAGGCTAAATGACAACACAACAAACATGAACATTAGTTATTCATGTTCATGTTTGTTGTGTTGTCATTTAGCCTTTGAAACACACTCTGCTAGGTCCATAGGTCCTTTTGGTTAAACCATAGGTCCTTTTGGTTGGTAAGCAGTTTGCAACAGCTAATTCTATTTTCTCGACTATAAGGGACGTGAGGATAGGCAATGTTGGGGCAGGCGACTTAATCTTCCTGACATTCCCAATCTGATTGGAAAGCCATTCAAAGAAGTCAACCACATGTAGACTCAAGGAAATTGGACTCTTAAGGCCCTACTCTTAATTAAGAGGGACATTTCATGGACTATACATCGGTGTACTGGTCTGGTCCGTGCTTTCCTCCCTTGACCGGTTTCCCGCCTTTCCCACTGTTGCTTCCTCCTTTCGGTCTACTGTGGCTGTCACCAAGCTCCGGTTCCCTTAGCAACATCTGGTTGATAGGTGGCGCCGTTGCTATGGTGAGGTCCGGGCCTGACGGGATAGCAATATCTGGCATGATCTCACTGAGCATGGGCACAACTTGAGCTGTAGCTGCCACCTGGAGAAAATAAAATAAAATAATAATACCAATCAATTGTTGAAGGGTTTTGGAACCTTTTTGTGGATTAAGTTTTTGGCCTTAACATGGACCCCTACTTACTGTTAACAAAGATGTAAACAAACACAATTATACCAATCAATTGTGAAAAGGTTTTGATACCTTTTGTAGATCAAGTTTCTTTTTTTTTACCATGACATGGATCCCTATGCTCACAGTGAATAAAGATGTATGTAATACAATTTACCTGTAAAAGTGTCAGCTTCATTGGCTGTCAAGTTTTTGAGTGGAAGAAGGGAAAATCATTGGAGAGTCACGTAAATCCATTGTAAATAATGCTAAAATAATTGTTGTGAAATTGTTTTACTCATTTCTCAAAAACTAGAGCAATGTTTTTAGGAGAGTTGCGTAAGTCCGTTGTACATGCTAAAATAATTTTGGTGAAATTGTTTTATTCATTTCTAAACAACTACAGCACCTCAGGCAAGAAGTATATTAAGGGAAGCTTTCTACCATCATTATGTCTAAAGCGTATAAGTTTAATGTAAATCTGTGGACGTTTGTGTCACACCAATAGTACCCACAACCCTTCAACTCAAATGACATTATGCAGGTCTCTTCCAAGTTTGATTGCTTCTTCATAAAGCAGACTAATTCACCCTACCATAATGTGTATGCACTTCAAATTTAATTGAACATGGTACCTATGATAATTCCCTGCCTCGACTAGAGATCCACAATCTACAATCCCGGCCATATCTCGTTGGGCCCCCCTGCCCCCTTTCAATGTTGGTTCCAATTGCTGATTGTGTTCTGAGTTGTGTTCTGAGTTAATTTGGTTCCAATTGCTGATTGTGTTCTGTGTTGTGTTCTGAGTTATAGTCAACATTGAGCGGGGGGCGGGGGACAAATGTTTTGAATGTGAATGGGAAGTGCACAGGGACTCGTTGTATACAACGTTAGGAAAGGGTGGCCCAAGCATTTTGGCCGGGATTGTAGCAGAGTCTGTACACCTGCTATGGAGTTCACTGGGTCAATGTGCCTGAAGCTGTGTTACTACTAAACCTGATTATCCCTTAGATTGTGGTTTACAATCCCAAAATATTTGTCTACCTTCATGCACATGAACTTTATGGGTATTTCATGCTTCAGAGGCAGGTAATTCAAGATTAAAACTTTCTAGAATAAAATCAAAGACCCCATTTTTGTTTTTACAGAAGTATGATTAAACACACCATGGTATTTTAGACAAGCTTCATTCTGAGACCTAAAGGCTACTAACAAATGTGCAACTTCCTTTTTTTAAACGCTCATATTTCTTCCATTCAGATGTGAATAATACATTTTTAAATGTGCTAACTTATTTGTGAGTATGGGTAAACAAAACAAAACCAAAATTAATATGCTTTATCCCCGATGCAAATTTAACATCTCTTTTATTTGTGAGTGTTTGAGTGTAACTTTATTTGCCTATAATATTCACTGGTTGTGATTGCTACCATGAATGCATCAGAAAGATACATTGTTGACAATTAAGGTTAATGACAAATCATAAACTACAAAATTTCCATTGGGGCAAATTAATCCCAGAGTTTTAATTTAATAGCCCGGTTTGGTTACTTAACAAAAAGTTTAAGAGCAAGGACTGCATGTCTACAAATTAATTTACATGAAGGTATTTTATAACTTTTCACAAAGCTTTTCATATCTACAGATAAATAATTGATCAAAGGTGCTATTGATGAAGTACGCAAAGTAGCGACATGCACCCTGTCCGTTTCCTTCCATTATGCATTCAGATACCCAAGAGAACAGTAGAGGGCCACTTAAGGTCCTCATTGAAATTCAGAGCAAGAGGAAGCCTTAATAACCCAATGAATTAGAATGGCACTTAAGAACCTTTTTTTGGGGCCATGTTATAGGTGAACAACCACCAGGCACGATATTTAGCCCTTAGAAACAAGCAGGAAAATATTATAAAGGGTCAACCTATATATTTACACATGTATAGGTTTAGAAAGGGTTTGAAGCTATTTATTAACAATTTTGCTGAATTGTTTTAGGAAAAAAAATAAATCAGACAAAAATCAGACAAAACAAGGAAGATTATCATGCCTGAGCCATTTAACATCTACATAGTATTGTGTGTTTGGTTTTCCTTTTCTCTGTGCCCACATATCTTGATTATAAAACAACGGTTTGAAAACCATTGATGTAGCAATGAACTCAATGTTATCAATTAACAATCGTCGTGTCATGATGAATAAAAATTGCTTGAGTTTTTCGAATCAAGATCTGCAAAGAGTTACTAAATATGGATTTGTTGTTCATTTGGAGTCTTTGTAACAAAAAGTGTGTGCATGATTGTGACTGTGCACATAAAAAAATTTCCAACAATTCCCCTCCCCAGCTCTTCTCTCTCTCTCTCTCTCTCTCTCTCCCATTGCCACTGTGAGACGGTTTGACGATTCTGCAGAACCCCTTAAGTTACAGTGCCTTTAATGAGAACTCGTTGACAGGGATCAATAACTGTGTAAATTGTAGCCTACACCCGTCATTATTTCTCCTGGGAACACTGTAAGTAAGTAAGCTAGGCCAACAGAATCACCAATTACTGATTGAATTGTACTCTAGAACTTCCAAAGTTGAGGCAACGACGTCATTAGAACTCCCAAAACAAGTAATTATGTTAGTTTTGTTCTCAGTTTTTCTCAAAATTGGGGCCTACACCACCCTTTCATGGCAAAACAACCCAACTCTAAAATTGACATTTTCAGAAAAGCAATTGTACAGAGATACGCTGTTTTGCCATAAACAACAGGATGAAATGAATGAATATATCAAGCTTATATAAGAAACCAACATTTTCGGTTGTTTTGCCATGTTGAAAGGTCGCAAAATAAACAAAATGAAAAGGGGAAAAAACAGGAAATACAACAACGAGAAAAACACAAAATACATAGATAGATAACCATTCATTTGAAATAAGACGGATCATATGTATTGGGGAGGCCGGTAAGAAGTTAAGGAGCTCTCATGCGGGGATAAGACTATTTCAAACAACTTTAAAAAAACAACTCGTCCTTTCAATCGGACAAAGAGCAATCAGTAAATTGATAGTATTACCCTTCTCAAGAACAACAAAGACGTCTACGACTGTCACAATCTAAACAAGATGAATATTTTATCATTTTCTTTGAGCAATGAGTACGCGGCTCATTCTGGAAGATGAGTTTCGAGGCACGGAGATCGTAACTGATGCGTCGCAGCGTCAATTGTGACAACCTAAACCACCATTAAGGAACTAAGAGCTTCCTTAGCTGCGAAACATATCTAAATAGATCAGTGTATCATGATAAAGGGAGCATACAATCTGAGGACAAGGCCACTACTGCAGGCTAATATAGCCTTCCATGTAGACCATGTCATGTGTGTCAATTGATTTTGTGTTATATCAGGATTGGTTTAGTTCGACCGAGTGAACTGAGGGGGGCACCAGGTAGGGGTAGACTAGGCAGGTGCATTTATCATTATCATAAATAAAGTGCCTACTCACAACTACTGTATGCAAACATAACAAATTTTGCTGGTATGTCTGCTGCCACCTAGTGTTCAAAAGTCTTTGATTGTAATGTTTTTTTTCGAATGATATACTGCCTCGACTGAAAAAAACCTATCACTCAGTTCCATAGAGTTATATATAAAACCAAAAGGCCCAGTGGCTTAAATACGCGACCCGGCATGCGCGCAGGCGGCCATTTTCCAAGCTGACAAACAGGCATCGCACAGCGTGTGTTTGTGAGGCCATTTTGTACGTTGACCAAACAACATCGCGTAGCGTTCAATAAACACCAACTCCAACTCCATACATGTATTCAACGATCGTACAGAATGGCGCGCGCGTGTCTCCCTCCGTTCCCGCCCCGTTTGTGCAAGAAGCATCACCAGTGCGTCCTCTAGTTCTTATATATAACTCTATGCTAAGTTCTTACTTCAATTTGCAAAATCAAAACAAGTTGTTCACAAAGTCTATGACAAAGCACACATAAACATTCACTCTTCTCTCTTGAAAATGTACAGATAATTGTTCTTTTTTGTTAATTTCTTCACAAAATGGTTGCGAGGTAAAATGCATGTTCATTGAAGACCAACAGTTTGTTATAAATTAAAAATAAAAGTGACTGCATGAAATTTAAGACCAACTGTATTTCGGGAACAGCTTTCTCCAGAAGACGATCAGAGCATACTGATCGAAATGCGAGTTGAAACCAACGGTTCTTTTTAGGACCACCCCAACTCATTAGAGATGGTCATTACATGGTGTTACCACAAACCTTTCCATATAACATTTTCAAAACAAAAACCACCAAAGTTACTCATTCCAATAATAAATATCGCTTTGAATGCACATTATATATAATTTTCTTTGATAATGAGTTTTTGAATTTTGGCATTTCAGGAAAATTTTCAAACCAAAAACCAACAAAGGTAATCATTTCAATGCTAAATTTGGCTTTAAATGCACATTATAACTTATTTAACTTAAATTCCTTGTTTATATAAAACCAATAAAGTACAGGTAGTTATTCTTATAAATGTAGCTTATGCAAATCTTTGTATAAAAACCTTTTCTCTGTTAATGGGTTTTGGGTCTTCATGTAATTATTCTGATTATAATTTTCGCTTTAAATGCACATTTTACCCTTTCCCTGTAAGTGGATTTTGGATGATAGCATTTCAAGGACATTTGCAAACCCAAAACCAATAGAGTACTAATAGTATAGGTAATAATTCCTGTTATAAACGTACCTTGTGCACATCTTTGTATAAACTTTTTCTCTGTTTCGGGAATTTAAATTTTCAAACCCAAAACCAATTGATCCTGATTAATAAAAGTCTCTTAAGTACATAACTTTGTATAAAAGCATTTCCCTGTTAATGGATTTGGGATGTTTTCATGATTGAATATAATTGCTTTCTGGTACATGAACTAGACAGCGGGACTAATTTAATCTCCAGGGACCATGAGGGCCTCCAAGGCTGTCAGTATCAAATTAACAGGAATGGAACAGCAGGTGGTACAGAAACAAGGCATGTGCGTATTTTGACCTGAATGTTTTTGAGACCCAATCATTAACTCTCTCAGAGCCACGAATGTACATGTATGAAACATTTCATTTATTCCCAAAGTGTCGCTGTCGTACATGTATGATCTATCACTACTGTACATACACGATCCATTTAACTTTTTACGAAAGTGTCGCTATCGTACATGTACGATCTATTGCTACTGTACATACGATCTATTTAACTTATTTGGAAAGTGTCGCTATCGTACATGTACGATCTATTGCTACTGTACATACGATCTATTTAACTTATTTGGAAAGTGTCGCTATCGTACATGTATGATCTATTGCTACTGTACATACGATCTACTTAACTTATTTGGAAAGTGTCGCTATCGTACATGTACGATCTATTGCTACTGTACATACGATCTACTTAACTTATTTGGAAAGTGTCGCTATCGTACATGTACGATCTATTGCTACTGTACATACGATCTACTTAACTTATTTGGAAAGTGTCGCTATCGTACATGTACGATCTATTGCTACTGTACATACGATCTATTTAACTTATTTGGAAAGTGTCGCTATCGTACATGTACGATCTATTGCTACTGTACACATACGGTCTACTTAACTTATTTGGAAAGTGTCGCTATCGTACATGTACGATCTATTGCTACTGTACATACGATCTATTTAACTTATTTGGAAAGTGTCGCTGTCGTACATGTATGATCTATTGCTACTGTACATATACGATCTATTTAACTTATTTGGAAAGTGTCGCTGTCGTACATGTACGATCTATTGCTACTGTACATATACGATCTATTTAACTTATTCGGAAAGTGTCGCTATCGTACACGTACGATCTATTGCTACTGTACATACGATCTACTTAACTTATTTGGAAAGTGTCGCTATCGTACATGTACGATCTATTGCTACTGTACATATACGATCTATTTAACTTATTTGGAAAGTGTCGCTATCGTACATGTACGATCTATTTTGACCTGCATGTTTTTTTTAGACCCAATCATTAACTCTCTCAGTACCAGGATTGTACATGTATGATCTATTCCATTTATTCCGAAAGTGTTGCTATGTATGATCTATTTCACTCATTCCAAAAGTGTAGTTTATACATTTTGAAACAATGGCAGCCCCCAGGAAACATACAGGCTTTTACTTCACAACCTATCACTCTGTACAAAGAAATACTTTTGACTTAAGGATGTGCCAAGGCAAGGTAGCACAAACCAGACACACATTCAGGCCTGTTTTTTCGAAAGGGCAAAATGAAGAGCACGCTATGAGGAAATTTCTACTGGAGCATTTCAAGGGCACCAAGGCAATGAACAGGGGGCATGGAGGCAATCACCTTCATTCCCTCAAGTATCAGGCTTGCATTTTGTTTGGTCTCCAGTAAGACTTTCTTAATCTTTTTTTTTTTTTTTTATAAAAAAAAAACCCTAAAATAATTAATTAAAAAGGGAACTTTTTAGAGTCAAACACAAACTAACAACTGGAGGCACTGAATACGTTACAGGAAGGCAACATGAGATGAGAGGATGTTGTGGAATCTTGTGCAGAACACCTTGTCCAAACCAAGGGAAGTGGGTTTCTCTTTTCAAGACCATGAATTCGGAAGCGTGCCACATTTCCCTTCTTTAAAGAAGGTCCTTGCCACCAGGGCCCAATTTCATGGTTTTGCTTAACGGTAAGCAGGGAATTCCGCGCTTTAACATCAAGCATATTTCAAGGGTTTGTTGAGTTGACACTGCATCTTTTTTTTTAAATAGGGAAAAAAGATAGGCACCGAAAAACTTTGTGAAAAAAAAAAAAACTTTAACAGGTAGCTTTTTAAAATTACAACCTAGACACAACAAAATGTGAAAGGTAAAAGAAAATGAAAAACAAATTATGACGGGTGAGTTTGACATTCAGCTCTCGCGATAATTAAACAGAAGCCTTCTCGCATCCAGTCATTACTTATTCCGTCTCCAAAATACCGACAACTAATATCATGAAAGCCGCCAACATCAATCTCTCGACTTTCCAATTAGTATCGGGATCTTTTGTAACAGAGTCAGAGAGCTCCCTCGTCATTTTCTGTCACTTTCATTAAGACTATTCCAATCGGCCATATGTGTCCCCCAACCAAAACTCCATCACCAACACCTCCCCTATGGCACTTTGCTCTGCGACCGCTCCAATCCCTTAATGTTTTTTTCACTCTCAGATGATAAGACTAAAGGAGTAGTGCGGGCCGGCATTATACGTAGACACCGAAATCTCTGATTGATCGAAGCTTATTTGATTGGGAACGCTTTTTTGTGTCCAGGCTTCGACTTGAATCCTCTTGCCTGAAATTGCGGCAAACTTAATACTCACTCAGAGACGTACATGTATCTCACTGGATATATGAAAGATGATCACTTGCAAAGCTCCAACAAAGTCAGCAAACTACTTTTTATTATGACCGCCTAACCAAGGCAGGCTTGGGTATTAATCTTTTAAAGGGCAAGGCAATTTTTGTATTGCAAAGGGCAGTTTTATTGGAAAATCTTGGGAAACTTTTGAAGGGCACCAATGCCAAGACCAAGGGCAAGACCTGGGGCAATGGAGGCCATGGCCTCTGCAGCCTGCGTGTTATTCCAGGCGTGCAATGAAAACCTTGCAACGTATTCTGAGGTTTTGGCTTTTTCTTTCCGATTTTCTGCTAAGCAAACATGAGCAGGATACCAGTCATACAAGGTACACAGAGAATTTGTTCCGGCTTTTGTTCTTATTCTGGTAAGCATAATGTTGTTGAGCTCAGCAACGATTCATGCTTTTTAAAGCAGCTCTATGAAATTGGGCCCTGACAAACAGTGTTTTTTTCCCATTCAAATGTGGGGTGGCCGACCTCTCTACTTTTAGTAACGACCTCGGTTAAAAAAAATTGCTATCACCCCTCACTATTAAGTTTTTCCATAAAGGAAATACTAATTCAAAACAATTATTTTTGAGGTGTTTTTTTCTTTTCGTTGGTTTCATGTGTCAAATTTTGCTCCGAAAAAGTATAGAATAAAATGGTATTTTACACCGTAAGTAAGTTGCTTCCAAGGTGCATGTTAAAGGAACACGTTGCCTTGGATCGGACGAGTTGGTCTTTGAAAAGCATTTGAAACGGTTTGTTATGAAATGCATATGGTTAGAAAGATGTTTTAAAAGTAGAATATAATGATCCACACAAGTATCACTCAAAATTGCACGGTTTTCATTTTACGTCGCGAACTAACACGGTCAGCCATTTATGGCAGTCAAATTTTTGACTCCCATAAATGGCCGACCGTGTTTGTTGACGAGGTAAAACAAAAACCACGCAATTTCGAGGCATATTTGTGTAGATCATTGTATTCTACTTTTACAACATCTTTCTAACCATATCGATTTTATAACAAACGGTTACAGAAAGCTTTTCAAAGACCAACTCGACCGATCCAAGGCAACGTATTCTTTTAATCGTATGGCCATCGAGGGTTCCTGCATCCATGGTGTGACATGGCTTATATTACACTTCTGGGTTGTGCTTGGCCGCGATGCTCATTGACCTGAATCACAATACCCGCCTCTGAATAGAACTCTGCTGCTACACAAGCAGAGACCTTGCCCTTTCCAATTGTGTTAGGCTGCAGAGGTCAGAGAAAGTTTCACAGACTACATAGTGACATCTACATTGAACTTCTGTATGCAGTAGGTCAAGTTCGTGTACAGTACATGAGCTGGACAGTAGAATTCACATTTCAATATTAATTAACCATTTCAATATTGATTAACAATCATGAGGATAGAAAGACCTAGCTCTACTAAATTGAGCAAATAATGTGTATGTGTAATTAAGAAAGTGTTCCTTTTGGATGCAGTGCAGAAGCTAAGTTGCTTCCAATTTTCTTGTAAACAATGCACTTTCTAGGAGTTATACTGTTTGGTCCATGGTGTACGTGACTGATTACACGGGTCACAAGTTTATCTGCACATTTGAGTCTAGGCCAAGTACATACCATAAACTTAAGTACACAAATTATAACTGCCTTAACTAGTGCAAGTACATTTACTTTTGACTGCTGATCATTTTCTTCAATTATTAAGTTTCTAACTATGGGCATGTAGCGGGGAGGGGAAGGATGGAATGAACTGCATAATATGAAGATTCATAAAAACTGATTTAACAAAATTAAAGACCTTGCCCGTACCAACTGTTGACCGAGTGTGGATCACAATAGCGACTTGTATGCGCGTGCAAAGACAGGACCCTGCCCTCCCTATTGTGAGTACTTGACCCAGTATGAATTGTGCCCAAAGCATAGACCTTGCCCTTGTACCCAACTGTAAATACTTGACCGAGTATGGATTACAACAATAACTTGTATGTGAAAGTGAGAGTCAATGTGCGCAGAGTAGAAACCTTGCCCTTGTTCCCAACTGTGAGTACTTGACCGAGTATGGATCACAAGAACGACTTGTTTGTGTTGGAGTCACTGTGCGCAAAGAAAGGACCTTGCCTTTCCCGAACTTTAACCGACTAGTGTGTCAAGTACGCAGTGCTACGTGTACTAAACCCATACCGTACCTGCTAATGTACGCCCTTGCGTGGTACTAAACCCATACCGTACCTGCTAATGTACGCCCTTGCGTGGTACTAATCCCATACCGTACCTGCTAATGTACGCCCTTGCGTGGTACTAATCCCATACCGTACCTGCTAATGTATGCCCTTGCGTGGTACTAATCCCATACCGTACCTGCTAATGTACGCCCTTGCGTGGTACTAATCCCATACCGTACCTGCTAATGTATGCCCTTGCGTGACGGCCTGAACAGGTGCAAATGTGTGAATAATTCCTGCAAGCATTTCGAACAATCGTAAAAACCACTGGGCCGATGAACACATATTTCTGGTGTGATGTGTTTGTTAGCACTTGGTACTAGCCCTGTAATCTGTTTGCAATGCTCCCATCGGTAATCAAGGCTAGCTTGGAGAGGGCCGGGGGCTTACAATATAGCTCTTTTCATCTGTGTTGCACCAACAAGTAGTTGTTACTGTGGATTTATTTGGCAAGTGAGGAGGATTTTTCTTCATACATACATAGACTGTTTCCTTGGATGTGTATGTGTAAATGGCATGTTAACAGAAAGTAACAACCATGACACAGCTGGCAACCAGTTCTGCTCAATCTCCAAGAGTTTATGTAACAACTGGGCAGTTTTCTTGGAGACAATCTCTTGTTTTACCAAAGTATTCCTGTATATTTCCAAGTTTCAAGTATAAACTGCTTTGTGTTTGTGGCTCGACTTTGGCATAAAATTCCACAAGACAACTGTTTTACTAGATCAGAACTTATTTTACAAGACCAACGTCTTAAAAAGAAATAGATTTATACGGAGCTTAACATAATTTTCTCAATTGTGTTATTGGTTAGTATATTTTGATACTCATTGATTACCAGACTCAAAGTCAACATTTGAGCATAATTTCTTTCAGATATTACACAGCGAGGTGTCATTATTCAATTTGAAAACACAAGACAGCTGGACTTGTCAGGTCATGAGTTTACTGGTCCGGGGCTAAAATCACTGGCCTTGGGGCCTGCAAAAACTGATGCTTCCAGTGCCCAATTTCATAAAGCTGTTTAGCAGAAAATACTGCTTGAATTTCTCTGCTAAGCACAAAATAAGTGGGGCACCAGTCCCAACAGTGTAAATTTTATTAAAAAGTTGGCTGATAACTTTTATTTTGCTAAGCAAGATTTTCCTGTGCTTAGCAGGTTTTTGTGCTTACACGCTTTATGAAATTGGGCCCAGTGCCAAAAACAATGAATTGTCTGCCTACCTGAGGAGACTCCGATGGTTCACTCTGCAGTTGCAGGTCTGGGGGCTCATTCCACATCCTCCCAAACACTTCCGTGTCCTTATCAGCCTCGCTCCTCTCCCCGTACTCCTGAGGAATGGTGGCAAAGATTTCGATGGCCTCGTCGGGGAGTCCGTACTCGCGTACGATGCGCGTCTGGATCTGGCGGGCTACCGCGATGCTGTCAATGCAGCGCAGACTGTAGGCTCGCTGGGTGCCGCTGCAACGGTGGAGGTCCTTCTCGCGACCGAGCATGGCTTTCACTGTGGACTCATCAAGTGCTGAAATTACAAGCAGTTTGAAGAATTGCTGGTTAAAAAATAATCCCAATTAACTGCATTTGTATAGCGCATAATAAGTCCCTATGCACTGGAAAGGTACAAATATATAAGGAAAAGAAATTCAAATGAAAGAACAACTAGTGATAAATGATAAATAGACGAGTTCTGAAATTGATGCCCATTTTTCCATTTTCTTTCCTTGTTTTCGGTGTTTTTATTCTTGTATTTTTTAACACTTCAATAAAAAACTGTTATTTTTAAAAACCTATGTTCAAGGAAATAACTCAATCAACATAATATCAAAGAGTGTAATGGATTCTTCAAATTTTTAAATGTTCTAGCCCCTGGACTGCATAATGTTTGTAACACATTTGTATCTATCGGATAACACATATTTCGTATTGGTTACAAAACACCACATGGCATTTAAATAACCACACTTAAGTTCAAGATTTGACCAAAATAAAGTTTGGAAAGTCAGTGTTTAAATTTGTATTTGCCTTGACTGCACACTGTGTTTCTCTAAAGGAAACATCATAGAAAGGAGTGTCCATACAAAATATGAATTATATTGTTGTGGTTTACAGTTCACATTTAAGGACAACGGTTCTTCAATAGTGATCCATAGATACAGAAACTACCCTCTGAGTTATAACTATGTAATACCAACGTTTATTGCACTTATTTTTGTAAGAATCTTATATGAGGCGTACTATCATCTTAGTACTACATGCACTTTGTATAATTTTAATAAATTATTTGAGTTACTTTTTAAAGGAAATGGAAACAGATTTAAGGTCTGGCTGCCCGGTTAACACAACATATACAGAAAGAAGAAAAAGTTCAAACGTATAATCAAATCAGAGATTGAAATCAAATCATTCCAAATCAGATCTGCTGAAATACTCTTAATCTGATTAAGGTGCTTTTTAAAATAACCTCATTTTATCAAAATAGAAAAAAGAAAAAAAAAAGGGCAATTCCAGAAGTAGCTAGAAATACTTCCTCCAAGCCCGAGATCTGTACGCCACATGTGACACGACCACAACTTGAATCAGTTTTCCGATCGACTACATTTCAATAATACACTGAAGGACAATCCCAGCCACATTGAAACCCAACAACAACACCATGTAGGCTGCACTGGAACATCCTAGATTATACATTGTACGTCACTGCTTCCGAAAGGAAAGCCTGTTCAACGAGTCGTTCACAGTGCCTCTGCCACTAGACTTGATTCAAGTCCCAACTTAGGTCACACTGGAACATCCTCAAATGTACGTCAATGCTTCCGAAAAGAAAGCCCGTTTAATGAGTTGTTCACAGTGCCTCTGCCACTAGACTTGATTCAAGTCCCAATCCCATGCAAGGTTCCTGCCTTGCCTCACCGTCAGAAAACTGTTGTAATGAGTCCTACATTCCCCAACCCGTTTAATAGCTAGGGTGCACTGGTACTATATGTCTGTACTGTGGTTGCTCACCAATGCATATGTTAGGGACCTAGTATGAGAAAGGGACTTGAATCAAGTCTACTAAGCCACCGATCCAGTGCTAACCGGTGTGTTCATGAAACCAGCATGAACCAGTCCATCGACAATCACAACAACTAATGGAATATTCCACCCTTCCTCAATCTGCGGTGTCTATTTTTTAGCTTTCCAGACGATCATTAATGGGTTTCAGTGACAGCGCCCTCTATTGATAGTAAAGTACTCAAGTGGACTCCCTTAAGGGTAATTCAACTGTAACTCACCTTTACATTAACCTCAGTAATCAAAAAGATGTTTTTCTGATTGATTTCTTTTAGTGTTGAAGTTATGAAACATGAAAAAAAATATGTTAATGCTTGAAGTCATGAAAGTTATTCAGAGAAAATATTGCACTGTGGTCAATGTAATTTGAGGCACATGTAAGAGTGCATCTTTGATTATTATTGCCTCCTCTTGTTTGGTGCTGTTTTAATTTGTACAGCGCCTTAGGGTTCAGTCATGGATGTAAGGGTAAGGCGCTTTACAAGTATAGTTTATTATTATTATTATCATCATAACCCTTAGCTGCAGTATTAATCACATGGAGTCGTAATAACAAGGGAGTTTGGTACAGGTGTATAAACTCTTGTGATCAGATTACTGGTCAGACAAATACGACACACTGTAACAAATGTGTATCCCTTTAATAAGAAAAGCTGTCATTTGTTCTCTTAACCAATTCTGCAGTGTGCCATTATTATCTTAAAAACATGAACATTTTACAGAACACACATTCACACCTCTGAGAACCAGCTTCGAATCCCACCTCAGACCTGAAGCCTTGTATGTGGATGTTTTTAGGGTGGTTCCCTATTTAGGGTTTCCCTCCACATCTAAATCTGTTAATCCAATGATTTTCTATTCTGGCAAAATGCACCCCCACCCCAAACGAATTGCCAAATGGCTTTAAACTAAAAACACTTTGTTGTCAACGGCACCACTGACAGATCATTTCCAGTCCAAATTGAAATCAATGACTTGTTTAATGTTATCCTGAAACCTACAACCCTGTGAAGCGGCAAGTCAAGTGTCTTCATTGACTTTCTTAGCACACATAAGCCTTCAAGTCACAGTACTTCTTTTCATTACCAGAATGAAATAATTGAAATCAATGACTTGTTTAATTTGATTGAAACCTACAACCATCTGAAACGGCAAATCATTGGCCCTAAAGATGACATTTCTTCATTGACAAACAAGAATCTACAAGCCTACAGGTCAAAGTACTATAGTCACTTTTGAGGGTCCCTTTGTTTGATTACCAGAAAGATACAATAAAACCAACAATCTTCATCATCATGTCTTCATGATATTGCCCCTCTACCTTGGCGACTAAATGAACCAAGCGCACACCTACATATCTTCACTGTGCTGTGCTGTGCTGTCTTGACTAATGGACAGTAATAAAGTGATCATAAATCTTTGCAGCAGAATTTGATTAATTTTAATAGTGATGGATTATCCAGCATTAAGTCCAAGGCCTTGCAGATAATTAATCATAGGATTTCAGTTAAAGCGATCCTTGATCATATTTCGAGCAGTCTTAATGTACGGTCTTAACTTCGAACTCTTTCAATCTTACTAGGGAAAACAAATCCTAATCTTGACCTGGGCCCAATTTCACGAAGCTGCTTAAGCAAAAAAAAAAAAAAAAAAAGAAGTTAAGCAAAACAAAACTATGCTTATTAGAATGATGCCTGGCAAAATGCCATTTAACATGTACCATTTGTAATGATTCCCTGCTTATTTTTGCTAAGCAGGGAATTGTTTGGCAATATTTTCTGCTTAAGCAGCTCTACGAACATAGGGCCTTAGTCCAATTTCAAAGAGCTGCTCAAGCATAGAATTATGCATAGCAATTTTGTGCTCAGCAAAACAAGTAGGATACCATGTACATATTATATATGTGATATGGTAGTTTGGCAGAAATCCTTATTTTGGTAAGTATAATTTTATTTTGCTTAGCTACTTTTTGTGCTTAAGCAGCTCTATGAAATTTGGCTCAGGTATAATGTATGTACAACTACATGTACACTATCCATGATTGCCATTGCCCTATCCATGATAAGGCAATTTTCATGTAGCTGTGTTCAGCAAAAGCTATATCATTTTCCTCGTTTTTACAGCAAGAATAAAGAAGTACATTGTTGGACCATAAAGGTTCATACTCAGGTAGAACCTAAGGGAACAAATTTTGATGTGTTTTGGAATTTTGGGGGTTAATAAACATATAAATAGTAGAGAAAACTTTGGGAGAGACACAAATCTTATAATTCTAACGCCCAAGATCAACTTCACAGGAAAGAAACCAACATCTGCCTCCTGATGACAACAGAGGGCGCTGTCATGAAAAGATGGGTGACCAAGGAGAACCAAGTACCTGGCTGGGGGGCACACATCCTGTTGTTTTCACTTTTACCATTTCATTTGTCGTTCATCTAAAATGTCATTATTAATCCAGTTTGATGTAATTTGTTTACCCAAACATTTGCTTCAAAGCAATTTGTTTTACTAAATAATCTACAAATGTAATCTAGATGTAAGTGATACACAAATAATTTAAATCTGAGGAAAAAAGTATTCATGGCCAACACTATCACCTAAAGAGGGCGCTTTGCATGGTTTGGTTGGCCAATTGTTACCCGCCATCTAACTTTCACTTGAGAGTATCCCAGTGTTTACTTACATGTATGATATACATTCCAAACTGAACTGTGAGGATTAGAATCAATAAATTAATGGAGCTGAACGCAGCTGAAATCATGGAACTATACCGTTACATGCATGTATATTACATGTAGTTTACTGGAGCGAGGCTAGCTAAGCTGCAATTAAAGAGCTGGTTGAGTATAGAAACAGGAAGTAAAAAAGTTGTAAAGAAAAGTCGAAACATACATAAACATGAGGACAGACACATAAAACAGCAAACAATGACGACATTGGTCTGCTACATGTTATGCAGAGAAGCACTGAGACGGAAATAGTGTTGGCAAATGGCCATCGTTCGGATACAAATGTCCCTATAGACTTTACGCACTGCAGACTTCTAGGTAAAAATATAATGAAACAATGGTGAATAACAAACGGGTAATGTACAAGTCCAGGGTGCATACAGTGGTGCAAGCCGTGGGCCAACTAACAACCTTATTTTGACCTCATGAGACTGTACAAAGAGTGTGATTGTACAAAATCCAGACAGATGGATCACAGTTTTGAATTTACCTACGGCAAAACAGACATACGCGAAAAGTTACGTTTTGAGAAAAGCAAGAACAGAGATAAGTGGTTTTTATTCAGGCTCTTTGAATGACAAGTAGGAAATAAATAGGGGGTTAGTAACAAAGCTGCGTGTTTTTTCGCCCATTGCTTGCAAGTTTAAATCTTTCAAAATATTCAAAAGGAACGGGGAGGTAAGTGAAACAGACATCTTGATGTCCAGATGAGCCCTTATTAATCACAGGCCTGCTCTCCCAATTAAGAAAATCAGTCAATTAAGAAAAAGTAAACCTTTTGATTGTTCCGACCAGACATTACAATTAAAATTATATTTTGATATACGGCCAAAAAATCTGGAGTCAATATGTCCAAGCAGGAAGAATTATCCCTAATATACATTATCTGATAAATGTTACTGACAGTATTACTTCTCAGATTTAAATTTGGGGTCATAAAAAATGACATCTTTTTACATAACCACTTAACTACAAAGTGAAATGTTGCTCCAAATGCTTTATACTATCGAAATCTGCTGTAGGCTTCTAACCAACAGTTTTTATTGCCATTAATTTAAAGAGTGATTTCCTTTTGAGTGACCTTCCCTTTGAGGTATCGATGGAAACTTTGACTATACTTACTTGGGAAGGAGCTCTTGATGAGGGACGGCGGGCAGGACTGGGAGCGATTCATGTGACCCTCTGACGAGCACTCCCCTCGCTCTTCCAGCATGTAGAGGGCGTCGGGGACGTACGACATGCGCATCCGACGAAGCCTCACCGAGTCAACATCGGATACCATCTGCTCTTCTAGGATACTCTGTTTGACACAAGAGAGAAGCAAAAAAAAAGAGTTAATGGACGAACGCTTTGACACCTTAGCAGAAGGCTAAATCACAACAATCACAAACATGAACAGGTAACTACATGTAAGTATCCTTTTGGTTGGTAAGCAGTTTGCAACAGCTAATTCTATTTTCTCAACAAGATAAGATAAGTAATTACAGTTTGGTTTCAGTACTCTGTGTATATAATAATAATAATAACAATAATAATTTATTGATCTTATATTGCGCTCTCTCCAGGACCAGCCTGTTCGAGGGCGCATGACAGTAAAAATTGCAAAGATTAAGAAAATGACAAACATTAAGTGAACAGTTTAAAGAAAAGTACACCCGTATATGAGGGATAGGGAAGCATTCTGTAATTCCCAAACCCCCTTTTTAATCTCAATCAAGTGCACTCATATAAATCTAGCTCAATAATTTTATCACGCAGTTTGGGTTTCTGTTTACAGAACACTGACTAATACCGGCCTTGGATTTCGTTCTTGAAGGGGCACAGCGATTTTCCTCTGATAAAAAACACTTCTATATGAGGCAAAGGTAAATTGGTATAGGAAGTTTGCATTGCAAAAGCACAGGGCACCACAGCAAATGCTGTGGGTGCCGTAGGTTATTTCTAGGCCTGATTATATATTCTCTGAATGCAATTGATCAGACTACTCTCCCACTGTCATACAAAGCCTAAAATATGTATGATATGTATTTTTATTATATTTGTTTATGCGAGTTCGCCCCAAGCAAGGCTAAAAAACATTCTCGGTAAGGGGCTACAAGAAAACAAATAAATAGTTAGGGGAGCCGAAGGTAGGAAAAAACAGTCTGGATTGTAGGTAGAGGGTGACATGCACCAGGCAAGGAGTTGCAAAGAGATATAAAACCTAGTGGAATGGCTCCTTTTTCACGACTAATTAAGCGATCACCAACTCAAAATTATATCTTTGTTTGAACATGTTTTTGTGTACAGTAAAACTAATAACCTTTGATTACTCCCACCCCACTTGTGAAGTTACGGGAAAATACATGAACTGTGACTTTCAGACATTTTGGGACATGAAACATGCTCTTTGACCTAAAATCAATTGAGCAAGGGTTAAACTTCCTGCCACTTTCATTGCAGATGCAAATAATCCTAAATCATGTACCTTTGCCTCCTCTACGTATGGAGTAAACAGCCTCGGACGAGGCTTGGAGCGCCTTCGCTTCCCGGATATCCAGAGATTATGTTGCGATGTCTGATCGTCACCAGGCAGCATATGCGACGGAGGAGTTGGAATGAGCCCTCGCTTGACCGCGCTGGCGAGCGCCTCGTGACTGCGTGGGATGATGTGATCTAAGCGCACCAGTGGTAGGAGGTCGCTGATGATCTCGCGGAGTTCACGGTTGTCCAGGTCGCGCCTCTTGATGCCCTTGCGGCTGACGCTGTGCTGGGTATTGCTTACTAAATTTGGCTCTGGAAAGATAAAAATTCATTTTAAAATGAATAAAGGTTTCTCCCGTTTCAGGGCCCAATTTCATATAGCTGCTTAGGCACAAAAAGTGGCTCAGAAAAATTATGCTAACCAGGACAGGGTTACCAGCCAAAATACCATAGACATTTTCGCAAATACCCATTGCGCAATCGCTAACTGTTGAATGAGGTGGATGCACGTCTTGTAGCGATCAAAGTTGAGCGCTAGCTAGACCAGCATGCACCTTATTCCACACCTAACGTGCACGTACCGAGTGTTTGCGATAACTTCTATGTCACATGTCGGTTTTTCAGTCTAAATACTTTGCTGTGCAAAATTGCTGGACATAATCATTTCCCGCAAGTACAGCTCACTTTGGGAATGATATTTTTCCCCCTTAAGCTTATTGGGAAGTGCTTCTCTCTTTCTTGAGATGAATACATTTATTTCCTCTGGAGTTAACATGAGCACTTACCTCTGTCTTCCATTCTCCTAATAAGCTGATGCTCTCCCCACTTCACGACAGCTTTCAACACCTCAGCCTCGCTTGCCTAAAGACATACAATGTAACCACACAACAGATGTTAGACAAAAATTATCATTATGTGTTTGTACTTAACACTGGAAAAAAATAACCACCTACGCAAACCTTTTTTTAAAAACATTGAACACTTTGAACAAAAATATTTTGCCGTTGATATTCATTTTAAGTTCCATTTAAAAATTTGTTCAAAAGTGTGTTCACGATCAAGCTGTCTCAAAATGTTTAACAAAGCATGACATATAATCTGCACAAATAAACACATACATGTAACAATGAAATATAAAAAGGTTGTTAGAAGATTTAAATACATGTGTAGAAGAAGGAAGTAGTACCCCAACCCCCTGTCTCATTCTATTTGAAGATATCACCAAGAAAACAAATGCAAACCTTATTCAACTGAAAAAGGGCTGACAACAAATCACCTCCTAAGTCCAAAGCAGTTTTAACAAGAAAACATTACAGAAGGCAGCATATGGCACTCCCACTCAACCCTTTCACCAAATCCTGGCTGAAACCTTACTGTTCCCCCCCAAAAAAACCCAAACCCATTTCTCCCCCCACTACCAACTCAAACCCACCTGCAGGAAATCCGACTTGATGGCTTTCTTCAGCAGGCTCTTACTGAGATCAAAGAGCACCGGTGAGGCGATGATATTGGAGAACTCTTCCCTGAGGAAGTGCATGGCCTGCCTGTGGACCCAGCGGGAGCCGTGAGGCTCGGAGCTCCAGTTGAGAATGGAGACCAGGTTCTCTGCACAGAGAGCGTTGGCTAGGGTGTCCTCACAAGCTGAAATGGATTGAATGAAGCCACGTAAGAAAATACTAAGACATTGTGGCTAGAACAGCTACGGCTATGACTGTTGTTAAGGGTGGTGCTTTACCTCAATGCATGCAATCCAGTCATAGCCATAGCCACCAATTTAGACAGAACCCTATAAAATCGAGTGGTTTAATTTTGTTGAAAAGGTGTTATTATAAAATTTTGTAAAATAAAACCATTAACTTGATAATGTTTACATGTATCTACATGTAAGTGCTTCTTCGTTGTTAACAACTCCATATGCACAAAGACCAACTGTACATGTTATGCACTCGCTGATTTAGTGATACTTTGTTTTACAAGTTCTGTGCTTTAAATTGAAGTGCTAAACAAAACCAAAACTATGGTAAATTAATGAGGTGTTATTACCGGGTCATTACGCCAAATGTTAAGTTAAGTTTGACAAAATGTTGCTTAGCAGATATAGATTACCAGGTTGTTTGTGATTGCATCCGAACAAGCTTTACTTTACAATTTGCTATCGAATATTTACTGCTACAACAGTCATAGAAAATATAAAGTAAGGAATTTCTAAGCATGAACTGAACCCATGATAGTCACCTTGGAATTAAAAAAAAAAAAAACTATGGCGTAATGTTCAGGCTTTATTGGAAGAAGAGGAGATTAGGTGAGGTTTGAGGTAGCACCGTGTGTAAATCGCTTTTGAGTTGTGTTGGCTCAGAACAGCACCAGTGGTTGACAATTCAATGTTTTGATCAGTATGCTCTTAATGTCTTCATGACAACACAACGCTTTGATCAGTATGCTCTGATTGCTCCTGAGGACGATCAGAGCATACTGATCGAAACGTTGAGTTGTCACTTACCGGTTCTTTTCAGAACCAACACTACTCAAAAGAGATCTACACATGGTGCTACCGCAAACCCCACCTAATTATATACTCCCACCATGCAAACTTTCAAACCTACTGAAGAAGAGGGGAAGCAAAACATCTCCTGAATCCCCAAAATGAGATGAAAGAATCATTTAATACTTGTACAAATGTTTCTTGCACCTTTATCGATGAGGTACATTTGTGCTCACCTTGTGCCATAGATCCCAAATCCAGAAATCTTGCAATCTGATACAATTCCATAGCCATCTCTACCCTGCTCATGGGCGCCTTCCCAGACGCCATGGCCTGGGCCTCCCCTAAGCTCCCTACACTCGGACTATCCGGCAGCACTAACGACAGATCCAGTACATCCTGGTAGATTGCATACAATAAAACCTGTGCATATTTCTTTGGTATGATCGAGTCGTCGAGCACGATCTTCGTGGGACCATGAAACGTTCTTTCGATGGAATCCTCCCCGGTCCGCTGCCTCTTCTGCAGGAGATTCCGAAAGAACGGTGAGCGAGCTGCGAGGACTGATCGGTGGCATCTCAGCGAGCTGGTTCTATGCGGCATCGGCGGTGCTGCAGCTGCCTCAGGTGTCACTTCAGTTTTGTCCAATTCTAAATCAGATGAGAATACAAGCACAGCATCTGTGAATTCTCCCGTTTCGAGCAGGCGACGGAAGTCGTGTTCCAGTGGACTCGGTGTGCCGAACTTCTCCCCAAGTTGGATGAGGGTGTCGAGGCTGTCTAATCGTGAATCCTGCGCAATGAAATCTCCAGAGTACAAGTAACGCAGCAGGGCAGAGAAAGTGTTAACGCTGACACCGCTCACTCTCAGCTTGATCGGCACTTTGGCTCCATAATGAGGGTACTGAGCCATGAGTTTTCTGAAGTAAGGACACCGACAAGATAGGATGGCTCTATGAACAGGGAAAACCGATTCGCGGAATATGAAATCAACGTCAGAGCAGAACTTGAAATCGTACAGGTCCGATAGATCATCTTTTAAAGACGTGGTGCTCGAACGTGCCAGATCGGTTTGTATGGTTAATTCCTTGAGGGCAGCAAGGGCATCATATTCCTCAACGAGGGAGTATACGTCCAGTGGGTTCCACGCGGAAGCCATTTCCCGCATCGCTCGGGCATGATCCAACGATTTGCCAGTCCTCTTTTTCCGCACAATTCGTTTTTTCAACGATGCCAGGCTAGTGGTCTTCTTCTTCTTCTCCTGTTTGACTACGGCTACCGGTGCCGGGGTCTGAGACGGCGGCTCCAAGACCTCATCACCATGGAGATGAGGATGATGACGGTAACGAGGTTGCTGTTGTTGTTGTTGTTGTTGTTGACGCTGACGAGGGGAGGAGGAAGGGCCAGGCGCGTTGGCTCGAGGTGGGAGCGGAGATGTATCACTGCCGCTCGTCCCCCCTCCCGGATCCCTTCTCTCTGGCTCCAATGACGATGGATTGCTACCCATCATGGAGTTTGTGTTCAAGCTTCTTGAGTTCACTTATAATCTCTCCAAAGTCTCTTTAAGAAACAATAAGCCTCACATCATAACATTTGCATAAATCACATTCTGAAACTGTTACACATGTATCACTTGTTTTGAAGGTAGAGCAGTTCTCCTCAGTACAACATCAGGAGCCCTACATAACAACACTGTCTCTTTACAAGGCAGCTTAATGTATGTTTTATTCAAGTTCGATGCCTCTGATCAGCAAATGCACAGCTTACATGTGTGCAGCCTGGATGTGTGTCGGTATATCAAATATTTGCAAAGCTCAATTCATCACTCTGAGAATATCCACACATCAGCGAATTATGCATACATGTACGACGACAAGAACACTGTAGATTCACATTGTCATCAGAACACACTTCAGATGTCTCTCGAATTGCTTATGACATCCAAGGCTATGAAGACTCACACCTCTCTCTTGGGGTAAGGGGCAAGGGGACAACCCTGCATAAAACATCAACCGCTGCTCATGGCATGGCAGTCAATACCCATTCATAGTAATCGGATATGGTACGAGTTGGGGGTGCAGGAATAGTAGATGACACTATACACCAGGGTCCCAGTGGTCAGGATCTCTATGCCCTCAGCACTGAGTCATAACGAGAAACGTACACGCTTTTGCCGTGGTGAACTGAAAAGCTTTCTTCCTGGGCTCTCCTTCCTGCTGGCGAGGGTTGACTAATGCACACTGCACAGGGGAATGAATAAAAGAGAGAATTGACAAAAATTCTGGTTTAGTCAGCGTCTTAAAAAGATGTGGAAGTGACTCTACCATATGGGATTAGTATTATAATGCCACGTTAGTCAACACTTGCCATGTGACCTGTATTTGCTTTGTACACATGCGATAGTACAGTATACAAAATAACTCATTCACATGTAAAGTAATTGAATACATCTGTTGTAAATAGTACAGTACATTACATACATTATACATGACCATTTCTATCCTAAAAAGTGAACATGTAGGCCCTACAGATGTACAGAGGTACTTAAATACATTATTGACAACGTCCATTTTGGCATTGCCAGGATTTGTCCTTAACTTTTTAATTAAGAAACTAGTAGTCAGTGGGACGAGTTAGCTTGTCGTTTCACTGGTCACCAAGCTTTTTCACTAGTCCTCATTTAATGTGTGATCTTTTCTCAACACTGAACTCACCAGCTGGACCATCAAGAGAATTTCAAATGGTCCTCAGGTCAACATTTAAACTGAAGAACAATGTTGATTTTTCAAAATATGTAGTTTTTGAATGGTTTGTAAAAAAATAAATAAAAAAAGAACAAAAAACAAGCTTTGCACTTTCTTCTACTTTGTATACTGTTTCTCATTTTGCAATGTTACATACATTTTATGAAACTTTTACAAGATGCATCCTCTTTTAGGCAATAATTTCACTTCTCTTCCACTAATCCTTAGAGACTGCCTTACTACTCTTATGTGCAGCCCAAGTCACTTCCATCAGAAGCCGCCATGCACTTGTGTATTCCAAAGCAAACTAAACATGTAGGAAACAACAGTCAGAAGGAAACATTTAACCAATGGATACACAGCCTCTAGAGTTTCTGGCCTAACAAGACTCTGCGGTCGAGTCTGTAATTGGAATAGCGCTAGCCCTGATTAGATTCCCAATATTTTCATATCCTATACACCACGCAGAGCGGTAACCGCAAGATGGTTAAGTACACATACATACACACACACACACCCACACTATTAAGTGCCACAGGTCGCCAAGGTAGTGAGTTATGTTTAAGAACTTTGGGTCCACAAGGACTCTTTAGGCTGCACAAATGAAGATATCATGACACCCACCAAGTGTAGTGGCTACAAGTTGATTGTAAATCATGTGGCATTGGAACTTGCTCAGTTGCTTAAACATGAGTAACATGACCCACATGTTTGCACAGTGGGCTAGAGATACTACCTTGGGAAAGTTAATTCAGCTACAATGGTAACTTGAGCACACTAGTGTTCCTTTACATAATTCCTTAGATGCCCTCTTTTCTACGCATGCTCCAATCATGGAGCACCTCCATGCTCCAAACATCTTTGACACATACCTTGTGTAAAGGTACAATAAAATGGTAACTGAGACTACATATAACCGTATAACTTAACATTACAATCATACCACATAGGGACCTGACTATTTTCCCTCTGTTAACATTTGACTGGACTGGACACATGACAATACAATAGAGGAAGGCATGAAAGGTCCAAACATACATGTATACTTACATTGTACACCTATGTATGTACTGTGCAAGCTCAAAGTGTTAAAAATGGAAAAGATAGCTCTGTGTAAGCTCAACGTGGTAAATGGAAAAGATAGCTCTAGGCAGCTTCACTGTACATGTGAAGTACTTGTAGAGTGTGTGTCACTGTCAACAATCACAGAGGAAGAGTTTAATCATGGATGAGTCAATGATAAGTCCAAGGACACATGTACCCATCCCCGAAGTACATGGTTCAATTTCCAATTCGTATTTAATCTATCTTAAAAGATCAAAGAAACACTGGTGTATGGGTCCACTAACTTATTTACTAATGCTTTTTTACGAAGTCTAGGCTAAATAAAGAAGGTTGTGGTCATACATAAACATGTGGAAGTTAACACCCATCTACAGTTGGAAGGGAATTTCCGAATGTACGAATTGTCAAAACATCGTCCCCCAAAGATGGTGTCCTTCACAAGAGGAAGCCCAATGGGAACTGAGTGTGTACATGTTGATTTCAAACCACTAGCTGACAACATTGTTATAATTAAATGCGCATTGTGTGCATGATGAATGTTCTGAGCAGATTTAAATTGCACAGTGGTCCAATGCAGGAAAGACTACAGGACTTGCAATCACAAGGTTGTGGGTTCGAATCCTACCGAGTTATTGTACCTGTCTAGTTTTTGAAGTCACAATCTTCTTGATTCATAATTCATAATCATATTCGCTAAACCAATGTTTGTATGAGAGAGATTTGCCATTGCCAGCTTGGTGTTTATACCCTTGTGGGAGTTCCCTCGATGGGAAAAATCATTTTAGTAAAAATAAAAAAAAAATAAAAACCAGCAAAAATATGTGTATTTATAAAGAACATTCATAATATTGTGTACAAAGAACATCTCAGAGGAATTAATAATGACACTATAGTGACGAGAACAATACACTAAAAAGGTTACCCGGCTCTTTCCATGAAAAGTCCATGATACACCAGTAAAAACATTCCTATGTCGGTACACAAATGTTTGTTTCCTGCAAACTTTGGCAAACAGACCATGGAATGGCAGTTACCCAACTCGCTATTCACACACACACATTCACAGATGCACAATAATGTACGATGCGCACGCAAACATAAAACGCAATGCACCATTAACCACAACTGCTTTTAAAACATCTTGAAAAACTTTCTTCTAAGAAACACGCTCACAGGGCTTAATTCATTGCATCCCAGCCCTTCTCACCCAAGACACGTCCACATTGAATGCCCCTGGGCCACTGCACACGAAATCCATCAATTCACTGTATAAGAGAAATGTCTGGTACTCACGCATGCAGGCATGTGGGATTAAGACACGGATATGCTTGCATGACAATAATGGGTGCTGACACTGCACTGGGCGTGATGTTTACCGCCAAGAGTATTAAGCTTATGTGTCAACAAAATCCCCTTGGATCAAATGAAAAATAAAACACCATTGAGATTTTACATGAATGTAAACCCGTTGCTTTTTGGAGTTCTTACATCGACAAAAAAATAAAATGGAAGTTAAAGGTACACTACATAAATTATGCACATTTTGTTGTTACCTGTTTATTTCTACTCCTGTTAGGTAATCACTGTTCAAAAAAATATGTCAGTTGCTATTTCCCCAAATTTAAATCTGAGAAAAGTTACTGTCAGATACGTTTCTCAGAATATTCTAATTACTAATTCTGCTCCGGATTTTCAGCAGTATCTCAAAAACATGACCAACTTTTGACATAAAAGTTTCACAGGTTAGTTTGAATGTATTGTAAGGATCTACATTATAGTACATTTACTAGGATAAAAACAATCAAAATGGTCCAAAAACCAAAGGTATACTTTGCATTTAAAGGTACACATTTTGTGGTCGTTTTTTTAAGATTACATAATTTAGGCATCATACGCATAATAACATATTCAACTGAAAATTTCATCAAATTTAATGTAAAAAAAACCACCCGGGATTATTGACATTGATTTTATGCAGAGATTTTTGAGACCTTGATGTTGTGTAGCTGTAGTAAATATTTCTGCATAACAAGACAAAATTATTTGTCATGGTACTGTAATCAGTCATGCACAGGCATTAAATATGGTAATCTTTCAGATTATTATTTCACTGTATAGTTTTTCTCTCTTAAATTTGAACAATGTGTCCATAAAGTTAAAGATGATACCTGTACGTATGTACATGTATAGTGCAACTGTAAGTCTAACAGTTATAATATTATTTGGTTTAACCTTACATGTACATCGATGTGTGTAAAGAAACTAATGTAACTGAATGGTTGGATTTCAGAGGTGTTCCCAGCGAGCCCGATCCTTCCTTCTTGTCTCGGGGCAACTGGGCAAGGCAGTTTTGGAACAATATATACCAACATTTCAAGGGACACCAAGGCAATGGACAGGGGGCAAGGAGGCAATTTTCCCCCTAAAATATCGCGCCTGTTGAAGCATTTTAAAATCAAAATCTTCCTTTTAAAGGCACAATCTGTCAGTAATCACTTGTACTCTAACACCCCATGCAACTACTGTACATCGATTCATGGCTACAGTTTGACTTTTAAAGTTGTGTTGGATGTCAACAAGAATTTTTCACTAGATATACTTTTTTAAGGCATAACCTGTCAATTATCATTAGTATTCTGACACCCTATAGAATTATACCTCCACTACATGGTTGCAATTGTGCTGATGACAACACTTTCTAAACCATGACATTATTGCAATGTTGTCACAGGCCTTGAACTTCACCCTTGAAGGGTCACAGCAATTTCCCTCTGGTAAGGGGCACTTATGAGGAAAACGTCAATTTATATTGGAACTTTGCAAAGGGTACCGCAGCAAAATAAAAGGGCACCACGGCAAGAGCTATGCGGTGGGTTATTTTGAGGTCTGTATCATGTCTGTTTGCACACAAAGTGAGGAACATACTCACACTACATACAGATGATCTATAATATGAACTAAATATTCTGCTTTTTTTTTCATTATCTTCCAAAACATGTAAACAACCTCGTACTTCTGACCCTTGACAACAATATGAAGCGTCGACACTCACGTCTATCACAAGAGTCAGTAGGTGTTAGCAGGGCAAATAACATGCATTTTGGAATGTCTATATGACAACTGCTCTTAGTGCAAGTACATCTATAGCCCTCACTGTACATAATTCTATTATATTATTGGTTCAATATTGCTTGTAACAACTAAAAACCATTCAGTAATGGCCGGCTATATCAGGTTCTTTGGACACGTTATAGATGTTTTCTGCTCAAAACACTGCCTGAGCCTCTACCCTGAAATATTAATGTTAACTGGTTTACCTGTATTCTTTAACACGTATTCTATTCTAATCTCAAAACTTTCGTCTCACTGGTAAAACTGTCGGTCTCATCAACACCCAAGCTAACCAAATATTTTACTGCTTAATGTACTAAGCTAACCAATTATTTTACTGCATAATGTACAATGCATATTTAGGTTGCACAGGAAGCAAGCAAAGTTCAAGGACTGTGATTGCATTTGCAAAAACAGGATATTCAAACGGTGTACATCGAATGTCAAGTACAAGTAAACAAACTAATTGGAAAGACAAACACATACAAATTACAACAACACTGCGCGGTAAAACACTATACATGTACTACACTGTGCTACACCAACCCACAGTCCGATTTGACTTACAGAAAAAGAAAATTACACTTTAGGGAAACAGGTTTGACAGCCAAAATATGTACAAGGTCATGTACGTTACAAAAGAATACAGGCAATTCTATGGTAATGTTCAAACAGCAGTTTTACATTGCTGAGCACTGTTTTGGAAGTATCAGCTCTTAATGCTGGGTTGTGGTAGGTGGAATTGTAATGGGCTGACTGTGCTCATTACTTAGAGTAGTGCATACTTTATGTTAATTAATACAGTATTCATAAATACCCCAGACAGTTTCTCTACTCCTATTGGTGGAGAGCGCGTCACGTGGGTGTGCATAAACCTTTTGTAAATGACCGGTAAAAAGTGTTAATTCATGAGCGTGACACGCGACCTTGCACCTGTTCTTATAAGACAGTTTCTTCATTCCTATTGGTCGAGAGCAACGGCTGAAACAGTTGTGCCACATCACGCGATACGCGCGACGCCCACAGCATTCCCTTATAAGGAGTTGTTTACGCGAGGGCAGCGGAGGGCTCTACCATTTCATAGCTGGAGGGGTGTTGTGTGGAAAGAAATCATTTAACAATTATAATTTATTTATTTTACTTTTTGACCAAAAAGTGATGATGTTTTTGACCGAAAAGGTATTTATGAATGGGAATCAAAGTTTGTTGAATCGGTTTTCAACTAGTGGTTTAAACCCGCCGAGGCCTGGTTCTTGATAATTTACCTCGACTTCGTCTCGGTACGTCTCGGTAAATTATCAAGAACCAGGCCTCGTTGGGATTAAACCACTAGTTGAAAACCTCTTCACCACACATTGATTCCCTTATTTAAAACATGATTGACATACATGTACAATGTACACTGTACTGCACAGCACAAATATTCAGAACAAAGTTCATGTACAACAAAATGACTGTAAACAATTCCTACGTTCTGCGTAGTTTGGGACAGCAAGAACTCAACAAACTACGCAGCAAATAACACACAGTACTATATGAAAATACACAAGACACAAGAATTGCACAAGAGTCACAAATGAATGCAGCACACCATAAATACTGACTCAAGCCAGATCATATCAAATGAGTGTGAAAGAATTTCTGGGCTGAAATCCAGCCAGCCCTATGGGGGAATTGCTGGAGAAGCATAGTTCAAAACATACATAGTACGACTACGTCAACGCTCCCACATGTTTGCATCAGAGTCTCTCCAGTAACCAACAGATATCACATTCGCCATTCGATACCCATCCCTGGGTCATAGGGAAATGAGGTGTTTTTTTTTCTCTTGACAAAAAAATAAAACACCCTACAAAAATAATAATTACTGGGCACACCATGACGTGTGTATTCTTTGAAATGTCATGGATAAGGTTCAGTGGAAATATTCAGAGCATGTCCATCCACCCCAAGTCCATCCGGGTTTCTTGCAAGCCATTAATAATAAAATTCCCATAAATAAATACCTCAGAGAATTTTGGGGCAAGTGTATTTGTTATCACCATACCATGTACATTGTTAAAGGTAGCTATTGGTCCTATTATGTAATATACCAATAACTTGTATTCATGTCCACCTAAAGGATCACTTTTGAGTAGAAAAAACACAACTTCAATTGGAATCTTGCCATTTGAATTTTAAACTCAGGATGAAGGCAGTGTTACCTGTTACTGTGTTCAGACCATAGAGCAAGGAGCTGGTCCTTGCTCTATCTAGATCAGATTGTTAGAACTTTAGAAACCGTTTCTTTTTGGCAGTTTCCCTTTAAAACAAAACGAGTTGGAAACTTTCCAGATCTTTAGTAAATCGACAAACAAGTCTGCAAATGTGATTGTTCTGACCATAGAAAGTAAAAATATGAATTTAAAAAGTGTATGTGTGCCAACAATTACACATTCAAACTTCCTTTGTACACTGTAGATAGGCTTGAATCAGACACCATACTTAGACCCCCAATCAATTGTCACATATCAAGGATCAATATTAATCAATAGGGATAAAGTCAGATACCACTAAGCCACTAATCTCTTTAAGCAGTATAAAATTGAAGGCTATCAATAAATAAACATGGGGGAACATGGAAGAGTATGGGCTACTCTATTCACGCCTGGATTTTCACATGTGGAGGGCCAAGGGCCAAGGGCACTTTTTTTTTTAATGAAAGAGGGCACCTTTAACATATCAGAATGTTTTAAGGGGGCACAAAGGCCAAGACTGGGGCAACAACAGCTGTCAGTTGTTTTCAGTCAACAAAGTTTACACTGCTAATTTTGTTTATCTTCTCAAAAAGGCACGGTAAAGCTTGATTCACACTTCCTGCGAATGCAAATTTTGACATCACAATTTTGCAACAAACATTTTAGAAGAGTTGAAATGTGCTCAACTCCTGCGAAAAAGTCGCAGCAAAAACACGGTTATGACATCAAAATTGTATCACATGGGGTTTGGGCATTTAGAGATCAAACTTCGTAGTTGCTTTTTCAACATAAATTAACTGATAATAAATTTCTGCAGGCAAATGAGCAGGCAAGCAATTAATGTCAGTAAATATGGTAATGGCATGGTGGTTTGCCTATTCGGTAAACCTTAACTGGTGAAGTACAATTGTATTGTGCTTTAAAATAAGAGGCTCAATAAAAGTGTGCGCTTGTCTTTTTACTGAAGAGTTGTTGGGTTCACACTATGGTGCCCTTGAATTCTGTAAAGTGCAAACAGATTAAACAAATCCCTTTTGTCATTAAAACCACATCAGCTATGTCTTGGATAATTGCTGGAGCAGACACAAGCGAATTAGTTGGAAGACATAAAATGTGAGTTGTACCATGGAGTTAAAAATTACTACCTCCATGGTTGCACTACCATGATTGTACAGGTACTAGAAGTGTGTATTAAGTTTAAAGGTAGTGTGCAATGAAAAAATAAATCTTACATTTTGCTAACAAAATCGCTTTGTGGGGCCTACTTTATTGGATGTAAAATAAAGTCAACAGACATACAGCCTACTGTCTTGTATTTCACATGATTTAACTTCTGCCCTAAAGACAGATTTTAACATTTCAACGACTATTGTGAAGTACTGTCTGGGATGTCAAGTTTTTATGGAGGTATTTATGCTTAATATGCAACCACACACAGTCCTTCTAACTTTTAGTTCATTCATTCTAACTTTTAGTTCAAAATAAGTACATTTTTATTATTGTAGGTTAACTACCTAGAGTACATGTAGATTATAAAGGCTTTAAAATAGAGCCACCCTTGTACTAGTACAACATGTACAAGGGTGTTTCATGAACATTGTACATAAACTTCAATAAATATTCCAGAGTTTTGTCTGTATTCACATTGATATCAAGTGCCACATGTAAAATTGAGCAACTGCAAACATCACAGCAATTTGAGATCATATGAGATGTGTCCAACCACTCTATATTGAAAATGGGTAAATCTTAAAATCAAACATTTGCACAAAACCCAAGGTTTAATTTTGTCCCTCATGCCTGCAAACCTATAACCCAAGGTTTTTTAATTTGTAAATACGTTGTCACAAGTCACATCTTACTTAGCAACATTGATATTAAGTGCCACATGTACAATTGAGCAATTGCAAATTCACAAATAAATCTTAAAATCAAACATTTGCACAAAATGCAAGGTGTAATTTTGTCCCCTCATGCTCAGATTAATGCCTGCAAACCTATAACCCAAGGTTTTGTTTTGCAAACATACATTGTCACGAGTCACATCACCCATGCATAATTCCAATTCAAGAATATCTGGATGCTAACAAAATAATAATAATAAATAGTATCCATAACTTCAGATCTTCTGCGTTAAATTATAATTTCAATATGTGAGTCATCAAGCCAGTCCACTACCACACCGCCGCCTCATAAGACGATCAGATAGATATTGATTAGCTAGTGAGAGTTGATGGTCCAGTTAATTGCACGCAAACACTCTTGCATTCAATCCTGGCTCCCCTTTAAATTGATGATTTTTTTTTTTTTAGATCGTGTACAGGAAATCAAAGTGATTTACATGAGTGTGTGTGTGTTATGACTCTTTGAGTTGAAAGGTTAAGTCAAACTTCAAACTGAATTACGTTTACCAAATGACAAGCCACTTGATTGAAAGAAAATATTCATTGAGCATAAATGTCATGCATACATACTTTATGTAACGTCATCGACTGTATGTTGTGCATAATGTAAAAGAAGCCTGTTACGCTTCACAGCTCAAAAATTGCTGCATTAATGCATCATCCGTGTGTATTTATCCCAACATACAATAAAGCACTATTCAAGCTGTAAGGTTTAGTACAAAAACATGTACTTGAAAAAAAAAGTGAAGACTCCACTACAGCTTATAACAATAATACATAAAATCATTGGATAATGTTTGTAATGTAGAAAGTACCACAATGCATTCCATCATGTCAAACTCAGTAAACATGTAGGAACACCATTGTAACTGTACCTCACATGTTTGTGTGTACAAAGTGAAAATGTTTTTTGCATGTTTAAAGGGTGTACAGAGGTGTTTAAAGATGCTATGTCAGATTTTTGACCGATTTGACCGAAAAATTTTGATTTAAAATTCAATATGTATTTTGATGGGGGTCGAGAAAGTCACAAGCTTTCATTTGAGCCATTGCTCGAAAAAGTCCGCCAATTATTAGTAGCAGTGAAATAAAGTGCTCAAAATTAGTTTTTGTCAGGATCCTGACAATATATCACGTGACCAATTCTTATGTGTTTTATAAGAAACGTTTTAAATTTTTGTCATGGTTCATTAAAAGTAAAAGTTAAACTTTTTTTTTGGTTAGAATGGGTGATACTCTTTGAAATACCATTCACTCAAAAAAATCTATTTTTTAATGTTTGGGGACAAAAATCTGACATAGCATCTTTAAATAATGTACAGAGTGTGTACAAACTAAATGTATACACAGTGAATGTGAAATCATTTGAAAATCTAAATATATAAATACCTGTATAAAAAGTTCCTGCATTCCATCATGACAAACTCAGTATTAGAACCATTGATGACCACCATTGGAGAACTACCTCGCCAAATACCCACATGTTTGTGTGTACACATGTAGCAAAATATGTAGGTACAAGTACATTGTATTTCAATATACACTGATTTCATATACCACAACTGAGCTACTTCCAATTTTATCCAAATGACCCAACTTGACCAAAATCCTAAATAAATCAGTCACTGACCTCTTGGGAGGTCGGGATCTCATTATGAAAAGACAAGAGCCACCTGCCTTTGGCCAGGGCGCTGAGAGGGTAACAATGTCAGGGGGTCACTGGAGGATCAGTTTAATTTAGAATTTTGTACCTGTATCAACAGACCTTTAGCTGAAGGCATTTTGTTTATAATTAGATATTGGTATTGGTGGGCAATGTTTTGAAACGTGTGAAAAGTTCCAGTCTATAAAAATATTAGCCCTGCAGCGTTGTTTTGTATGTTGGGGTGGGGGGGGGGGGGGGGGGAGTATGTACTAAGATCAAGGAAGTAAACAGGGGTAGAAATAACAAGAGATTAAAACCTGTGTAACTCTTGCTTTAGAATAATAAGATAACCTAAGGGCACAACCCACATTGATGTTATAAATGTAATTTTCAAATTGAACTTCGTTTTAGAAGACGGTAATTTTTCTTCTGTAAGGGGCACTGCTACTGTATTGGGAAATTTAAGGTTATGAATTGTATTTGAACCTTGCAGAGGGCACCATTGCAACAGCAAAGGGCACCACAGGAATTGCTGTAGTGCCATTGGTTATTTCGAGGCCTACAAATTTATCTCAACCAAAAAAGTGATCAAAACACCCCAAAAAGGAAAGTGATTTGAAAGAAACACAAATAAGCTCATAATGTTTGTACAGCCATACAATATACACGGCACTCTTTGATTTGAATCAACAACTCAATGATACTCATAATTGTGACAATAAATCACCAAATGAAAACAAATCTGAAGTCTGACCCAAACATTGAAATTGGGTCAGTCAAGACGCTCCAATAAATTGGTTTACTTAATTGTGAATCTAGAACCTAGGGACATCAACAATAAACTTGCTCAAAGAAGGCAGCGAAGAAATAACAAATGGCCGGCCTTTTGTAAATCAAATGGACCAAATTATTTCTCATTTGGCAAGACTTTTCCAATTGATCAACCTATAAGGTACTGTTGTAAACTGCTTTCCAATGGACTAAACAGAAGTGGGATCTAAGTTGGAATGTTGATCCCTTCTCAGAACTAGAGGTGAGAAGGGAATGGGAATGCTGCAAACTCGGGGTCAGTTTAGTTTAATAGGTCAGGCAGCTATTAAAACATCACTTTCCATTGGGGGAAATATTCAATTTAGAAAAATCCTTGAGAAACATGTACCTTCTACAGAGCTACATGTAGCAGCTCATTTATGTCTATACTAGAAAGCAGTGGGCAGGAAGAGAAATACATGGTTGAGAGCTGGCTACACAATTTATCAATGCAGGGGTCAAATTTTGGGGTAAAAACCACAAGACTGCAGGGCTTTTAGCTCAAAATGTTTACCATAAAACATAGAGCAAGGACCTTACTCTATGCACAAATCAAAATGGTATGTACAAGAAGAAAAAGAATCTTCACAAATCATGTGCCTCTACAAAAATGAGCCAGAAAATTAATCTACCATGTAAATAAAAATGCAATGGGTACAGCAACTTCTCAGAACTGTTTTCACACCGTCTCACAAAGCGAGCCATAACTGACAATAAATGATTTTGAATGCTATGTGATAGAGAAAAAAGGGCTGGCGCCTGATCCAGATGCAACTGTGAATGAAAATGCAATTGTGAATGAAAATGCAATTATGAAGAGCTTAAAGAAAACAAATCAAGACTGGACTGCAGTAGAATTTAAACTGATTACACAGAGTCAGTGCCAGATGTCGTAATAGAAGTCATAATACACAGCTGAAAAATCTGTCTCTCTCTATCCCCCACCACTAACCCCTCCCACTATCTCGGACAGTCAGTTTGTCGCCGATCGACAGTCATTACTGAGATGCATCTTGAGGACAGAATTCAGTCCCCCACTCAGGCCAAGTCTTTCAGGAATAAGAAAAAGCTGACTCATCCATTAGCCTAGTAAGAAACATGTGTATTGTGCATCAAGCCCCGTTACACGTCAAGACACTTGCCAATAATCTTGGGAAGAAAATTAAGAAATTTGTTGTCACCCTTTAATTTCAGTAAAGCAGGGGGGGGGGGGCTGAGGGTTATTGAAGGACACGTTCACATAGTTATTATACCGTGAAAGTCAAATTGATTTTGTCTAAAAACTATAACGGGAAGAAAAAATCACACAATTTACATTTCAGAGGAGCTAGTTATTTACTTGTAGCCTCAAGGGTTATTTGGCATTAATATGTAACACCCACAGTAAAGAATGATTTAAAAGCCAAATATGCAAGGGGCTGATGACTCATTTGGCACTCTGTATAACAAGCACTATTTGATGGATACCACTCGGCTTCATCACAGAGTTTAAATTCACATACCATGCAGAATGTGAGGTAGCTTCAATTGGCGAATGAATAAATGTATTTTAAAATGTATTTTTTGTACATAGTGTATTTGCTACACACTTCAAAGTGCAGTACAGTGAAAGCCAAACACCTTCATGTTGTATATCATTTTTTTTTTAAAGTGCTGCTGCTTTTCCAAGAGAATTTCAACAAAACATGAACACGTACAATGTAGGCGTATTTTATTCATCATTTTAGAATTCACACTATTGCAGGGTAGCATTTATCATCATATGTCATGTACACTTGAGTGAACATGTTCATGATCCTGCACTAAATACATGTTATGAAAATAAATACAAAAAGTGCTATGACTGTGTGCAACTGAACTTTGATCCAAAAAAAGCATTTTAAGCTCCAAAGGAAAAAAAATGTTAACGAAATCTGAATATCGGGAACTAATTTGTACTATTTGTTTTCTTTCTTTCAATCACAATAATCCAGTACAGTGATTTATTAAATTTAATTATTTCCCTCTGATCACATTCCACACAGTATCATCTGACGATCAGATCAAATTCCAGTTAAAAACACATACAATGTTTTTGTGTATAGATAACTCCTTTGAATATCAAGTAAGGAAAACGATACCGCATTATTTGCAGTAACATCTGTTATTTTGTTGCCTGCTCATCAATGCATGCATTATGCATTTTAAACAACTGAGACTTCTTTTCCAGGACTGTTAAAAACAAATGAGGATGAAGAATGTCACTTTACATGTCTTATTGGAAAATCATCTGAAGAAAAGAAAGTTGTTGAACCCATCAAGAATAATTTAGGCCTACTTGGGTAGATTTTGTAAACACACACATCTGAGGAAATACTTGGGAGGTAAAGGGTTCATCAATGCTATTTCCCAAAGTTATTGCCTCTGACATGTTGTCGTTTTGAGAAAACGAAGAGTACTAAGGATCTGATCAGAGTGAATAATCAGCACAGCTTTGGTATTTTTTTGTTTTGTTGGTGCTTTATGGGGTTTGGCTTCTTTGAGGATTACAGTGATGGCAATAACAAATGTATAGCCAATTTGTAGACATAATTGCTCAAATTTACAGTGAAGTACATAATCAAATTAACATGCTTCTCGATGACTTTCTAATCATCTTTGTAATCAACCCCGAATGTACTGTTTGAATACACAGAGTAATTTGTAGTCAATTTTAAATCAAATGCTTGTAGTCATCTTATATTTCTCCCATTCATATCATTATATTGTCTTTAAAAAAAAAACCGCAGGATTGATCTCTGGCGCAAACAGAGACAATTGGCTCTGCTGCCCCTGGTCATTGTCTTGGTGCCCCTCAAAATGACTGAAGTTCCTCATAGAAAAGCATTTTTCCAAGGAGAAAATGCTTTGGTGCCCTTGTCCTTTCAATTAAATTGAAGCATCCGACTTGAAACCGAGGCCAAAATAGTATTCAAGTACACTGTGAACTTACTGAAATGGACTCTACATTATATGCATGGTTCATTTATGTTGAGGGCACTGTCAGATCCGATATGATCCGATGAAGCAACTTGGAGGAATTTGCCACCATGCCAAGAGGCTGTTAATATGATACTATAATACTAATTGCCTTGGTGCCCCCTAGAAATGTTACCCTGTTAAATGAAACACTACCTTGCCCCACAAGAGTGAAGCATCATGCCTGCATTATTTGTAAGCTCTTGTGTGCCCAAGTGAATAGGCGCAGGGATAAATTGTAGTTGCTCTTTCACAATTCAGTGAAATTTTTACACTAAGTGTTGTCTGTCTGTAACTTTTGAACCTTGTCAGGTATGGTACATCCTCCTAAGGAGATTTCGTACCCACACGATGTACAGTCTAGACCTGTGCAAGTTTTGTGGCACAAATGCAACACACTTATGAACCTGTTACAGCAAGCTATCAATCAACTGCATCCATAAACAGGTTATTACTGATGGACTCCTTACAGTTCATGCTCTTGTGATTGCCAACAAATATCCGATTAAGACCTGCATACCCAAGCGAGTGCTAAACGCCATCCATCGAGTATCGCCATTCCGAGGTCTGACCAACGACCATAATTTGAACCAAATCTTTAAGACATCCTTTCATCAGCGCCTTTTATGATTATTTATCCTAGTGAGGGCCCCAGGACTGGAGGAGACTTAACAGGATGATAGGGGTGAAAGGAGACTACCACAAGGCTTTTATTAGCTCCCTCTGAATGTAATCGCGGCATTGTTTGGCAACAAACGCTTAACGTGATTGAATGTAACGGTGGCCTGACCTACCTTAATAATACAGAGACCATTTCAGTGTTTGTATTGGGTGTCTTGGAAGAGATGGCAATTATGCAAAGAAAGGCCTTTCTATTCGTGAGCTCTGTCAACATTTAGGCATGACAAATGTCTTCTTCGTGGTGTGACTGTTTTGTTTTGTGACCATGTGTAGTGTACACATGTGTACAAACAGCAGAATCTGAATGCATCACCTCTCAGATAATGTTTTAAACTTACATTGTATGCAAGGTTAACTGTTACAAATTACAACGAATTAGGCCCTAAATGTAAACGCCATGATCACTGTTACAAATTTTGAAATGAGTAGGACGTGCTTTTTATACTTTGAACTAAAGTGAAAATACATGTTGAAAGTGTCTGCTGTACGTGTTGATCTAAACAACCAATTGTTGTTCATTATGAACTGTACATTTAAAATAAATAGTTTAGAAAATTCAAGCAAAAATGATGATACTCAATTAAGACAATTGATTCATATTATAATATGAGAATATGCAGTGATCATTGTAATGTAATAATTATAGTGTAATTAGTTTTAACACAAACTGTGACAAGACTGGGACTCAAACCCCCTCTGTGCTGATCAGAAACACCAGAGCTTGAGTCCAGGGCACTTGACCACTCGGTCACGTCACACCCAAATCAGTATTTGTCAGTTTTGTTTATGTAATGCAAAACGCTGGTTGAATTAATACAACCCCACCCCCCCAGATTGAGTGCACATTCTGAAATGCCGATCTCAGCAGTGCAACTTACAAACAAGTGGTGCAACTTAATTAATTGCGCGCATAAAGACAAAGACCTCGCCTACACAGCAGTTTAGCTTTGCTGATTGGTCGAGATGTTGCTCGGTGCAGGGCTTCAACCTCAACCAGGCGACCTACATGTAGGTTCACAGACATTCTGGTCAGTCTCTGGTAATTTTTATCCATTTAAAAAAATATACTTTCTCTATGATGTTATGTGTTCCAAATTGATTCAATTACACATTGAAGATCAAATCTACATAAATGTTCATAGAATTTGTGACTTCAACAAATTTTTTTTTATGTTAGTAAATTGGGCGAATCTGGTCATGAGTCTGACAAAAATAGTAGAAATTGCACAAGTAAACGAGAGTTGTCTCATAACCCTCAGTCTTGGACAGTTAGGAGGATGGAGGGTTCGATTATCACCACTACATGTAGCATTTTTAAAATGCTACATAGCAGTAAACGCGGATGGAATCGCAAAAATTGGTGTAGAATACAGAATCGATCCAATTTCACGGTATAAGAAAAAACGAATCAGAATTCTCAAAATAAAAAACACTGGATTCAAATAACGACCAAAATAAAATCTAGAATAGAACAAACAATTCTACAAACTCAAAATCCTTCAAATTCTGGTGATAAAAGTCCCTTATCCCCAATCGATCCCCAGTGTGCTCCATGTACATAACATTGTTTGGACTTAACTTTCCCGAATTGATCGGTCTAGCGTGCTAGTGGTGTCTGTGAGTTCGTGGCTAGTGGTTTCTCTTAAGAAACATGGAATCTACCAGGACTACACCCGGGGCTACACGCGTATTTTTTAAGTGTTCTTTCTCAGCATTCCCTTATTGATGCAAAGGGATCCAAACAACAGTGTCATGAACCTTGGTGGTGGTACCCGGCAATCTAAGCACAAATGAATAGAATCTGGGGAATGTTCCAATCTGGGTACCTACTCCTAGAACTATATGAGGTTTGTTCCGCTATCGCCTCCACGTTAGTGGAGGTGAAAGCAGAACAAACCTATAGTTCTAGATAGTACGCACACTCCGTTGGTTGTGTCAGAATGATGACCAAATGGAAGGCTTTTCTAGCAAAGCTGTCCAGAAAACACCATGACAGGCCTGATACTTCATGGAGGCAACGAAGGCGATTGCCTCCGTGTCCCCTGGTCATTGCCTTGGTGCCCTTGAAATGCTCCAGTACAAATTTGCTATTTTATCAAAGGGTGCCCTTTACCAAGAAGAAAATGCTTTGGTGCCTTTGCCCTTTCAAAAACGAAGCATACAGCCCTGCCACGAAACCGTATTGAGTTAAGACATTAACCACCGGAGAAAGGTTTTATGCATCAAATTGTTTGAAAATTTAATTGAGCTTCAATTTATTGAGTATATAGGCCCTATGTCATACTTATAATGGTTTTTTTCCCCTTGAATTAACAACAATGTTATAACGAATTAGTTACAAAATAACACAGGTGAAAAACGGAAGAGTTTTTTAGAAAAAAACGGAATTCAGTAAATGACATCGCAGAAAATTCTGATGTCTGCATTATAATTTAAATCGTTTGTTCGCATCGACATAAAAAAAATGGCAGTCGAATTCGTCCTCTTTTCTTAACGGTCTCACAACAATAAATAACTTAAAACAAAATACAAAGTAACATAACTTTTATGGACATAATACAACATAAACAACAACATACATGATCGCACATAGCTGTGTGTGGGACTATCACAGAGTTCATGTACAGTCGCTGCCCACTGCTGCCACACTGGGCTGTGTAAACATGGGCTGTGTAAACATGACTCGCCGTACAGTCAGGCCGAATGTGAAAGACTTCAAGTTCTGGACATAACAAACACTCACCGAATAAGTTAATTCGAGGGTATCTCCTGCGAACACTGTTAACCAAACACATATTTACACTATATGTAACACTAAAAACGTCTACAGAAGTATGGCAACAAAAGTACTCACCGTGTTTATACGAAATTTGACGGCACAAAATGTGAGAGCAGCAGCGAAACATTACACAGTAGTTAACACACCGGTTGTGATAACGTTGATGACATTTCGTCAGCCTCTTACCCAGGGCTACAGCTTGGACAGTATACACAGCTTTCCGCGCGGTTGACTGCTTTTAGGAACGAGGTTAATGTGATGTGGGCGCGGCATCAATCAATTAAAAATGGGGGGGAGGTTGGGTTGGTGATCTTGTATGGTTAATTTTAGTTCTTGATTATGGAAATAATTTTGTCTCAATGTGTGCAATACTTTAATTGGAGCTAAAACCATTTTATAAGCTAGATCAAACACCTGATCCCAACAGACCAACAATAACTGTTTCTCCTAGTCTCATTTTTAATAGCATTTTTCCCATTAGTTAGAAAAAAGCTTATCTAAATCCTGATAAAAAGCACTAAAATATAAGAAACGGTAGCTTTTTAGGTGTAGGGTTGCAAGCGATTGTCTCTTTTTTCAACTAAGTATGTGAAATTAAAAAATGACTATATCACAGATGAAAGAAACATGGAGTACCAAGCAAAGGATTGCAAACATTTATGAGGCAGGTGGGGGGAGGGGGACACTGGGGGGGGGGGGGGGGGGGGGGGAGACAAATTATAAGTGCCAAACGATGACACAATTTTTGTAATATATTTTTTTTGGGGGGGGGGGGGGCAGAGAAAGCACAAGGTTCCTCTTTCATCAATGGGAAAAACCCCAGCGTAAGAATAAAGACAAGACTCAATCATTGCTGACCAACATCAAGGTTTCAAAGATTTTAATGCTTCTTTTATTTGAATCAAACAGCAGTACTTGCATAAATCACAAAAAGAAAAATGAGTGACAACCAATCTAACTGGTACATCCTCTCTCTCTCTGACATGCACAAACAGGGAAGCAGAAAAATACATCAAAATCATTCCGGTTATTCTAAGGTTTGGATACGCACTATTCTTTGCTGGAGGTCCACATTAGTTTCATTTTCAATAACTTGGGCTTGGATGTTTATACAACGGTGAAAAATTCAACATATTTTGAAGATTTCGGCAAGTAAAGGTAGTTCACTGATCAGTTGGCTGGTTATCATCCAAAACGTTAAATTTGGTTTTGAATAATATTTCGTTGGCATGGTTTGTATGGCTCAAAATACTGTTTTGCTCACTCAAGAAGAAAAAAAATCAACAAGTTTTTCTTGAATTTTTCAGAGAAAAACAGCATTAATCCACCCAAAAAAGTTTTCAAAAAGAGTGTCTGATTTTAATAAGCTTAAATTTCGAACGATGCATACACAAATCAAAAACCATTTATTTGCTTCATCTTCTTGTCAACGATACATGTATGAAGTTGAGCCTGTTTTTATCCAAATATCCCAAGTTAAAGATCAATCACAAATGGAAGAAATTGGTAAGTGGAAATCGGCTCGAGTAAACTGTCAAAGATCAAGTTGAAGTCGGCCGTTTCAAGAGAATTTCCCCAGATTTTTCCCTAACTTTACAGGATTTCCAGTCATAGAATCTAAAAGAACTGTTAGATTTGTTTTGGGGAAAAAACATGACTCATCTAGCACTGCAACATCCACTGGACATTAGAAAATTACATTTATTGGCATACAATCTTTTATTTCATTATCTTATATTCATCTCTTTATCTACAATATAGAGTCTACTCCGTTCTTAAAACGAAACACTTGGTAAGGTGGAACAAGCACTGTTGTTTTAGCATGTCAAAGTTGTTTTTTGTCTACAGCAGAGTGAGTGTTTTAAAAAGTTGATAAAAGGTTGTCTGCTGGCCTGGTGTGTCGAAGCATAGATCAATGACTGTCAGTATTTTGCTAACTGTGCTGATTTCAACAGGACTATTCAAATTTTTAAAATTTGTCTTTCTCTGAAAACAACTCTTCTCATTTCAGTTAACATTTCAATGAAGATCAGGAAATCTATTGGTGACAACACCCGTTTCAAATATTCCTTCTTTAAACAAACAGTGACAACAGAAAAACGCAACATCATCTTTCAAACGGCCAATTTTGTGGACTAAAGACATTTTATTGCTCTTTTCGAGCTAAAAACCCTGAAGATGGTTGCACTACCCTTCCAAGGCAAGTCAAAAATAGTTCTAATTCTGTACAGAAAAGTTTATTAGATAGGAGTACAATGTAGCACCAGCTAAGAGATTAGTATTTGCACAATTCATGATTTTTATATTCATGGTTTACAACTGCGATTATCTTTTTTTTTTTCTAAAGGAAATTTCAGGAATGACAGCTGCACTCATAATGGCTAGTGTCAAGTCTTACATTTCATCTATTATAATTACATCAGGTTACAACTGATAGCAGGGCAGGTGCTAAAATGCTCAGTAAACTGATACACAAACGTTGTTAATGGTCGCCGGTTTCAATTAGTAATATTATATTTTTCAAATAATTTATTGCAAATCAAGCCAAGAAAGACATACATACATTATATTCTACAAAGAAAACATTGAAGCAGATGGAACTGAGCATAAAATTGGTTAAGTTGGATTTATAAAGGTGGCAAATAACAAGTCACCATCCAAACTAATAGCACTGCAGTCAAATTTGAAGAATAAAATCAGGCAATTCCTATCTTTGACAAAACTGAGAAAAACACAAAGTTGTATCACAGCATAAAGCTATAAAAAAAACGCCATTGTTTTAGCAAGTGGTAAAGAGAACAGTTTAATTTCTTAATGAAATCATAATGACATCAGATTGTTATGCTTGAGGAAAATCATTTTGAATTTGAAAAACACCAACAGATATTTATCATGGAGCAACCATCTTGTTTTTCTCCCATTCAAACGAATATAAATGAAACCGAGGCTGGAAAGGAAAATAGTCTGGCCCCTATTATAGTAGGGTAAGAATTATAAGTGGATATGATTGCTATTGTATACCGGGAACATGACGAAAGATGGTTGCAACATGATCTGTCTGTTGAATGATTCAAGTGATGAGGATAATCTTCTATGGAATTTGAGGTATTGCATGGTGCAATTTTGAAAGCATTTTTTTTGTTTTCTTCTGTAGTATAGAATTGCCAACCTCGAAAATTGTCCTGATTTTTTTTAAGTGTTCCTTTTTTGAATCTGAAGAAAACAAATTTCACCTTTGAAAAGCACTTAGACAGTGGCAATTTTGATGTACAGAAAAAAAATTGCAAGCTGAGAAGTCTCCCAAATTCCAAAAAACCACTCCTCGATAGTAGAGAAGTCTCCCGAATACCAACAAATTTAATCCATGGTAGTAGAATATATCTATAGCAACACAAGTTCTCAAAAGAACATGATCTTCAAAGTAAGTAGATATACGGTGAGTCATGCAACTAAGAAATCCCCCAAAATATTTAAAAACGTATAAATCTTATAAATTACACTGGCAGTTTAAACTGGTGTGATGTTCAGAGGGTCCAAAAAGACATAAACTAGCACTCAGCTGTCAAATGGAAAAAAAAAACCTGAAAACAGTGAGAGAAAAGGGTTTCTAAGATAAATGCACAGTCACAATAATTGACATACATTTGTTCCTGTCCATTTTATGAACTACAGTTTGAAAACTATAGATTTACTTAATATTTATCTGTTGTCCATTTGATGACTTTAAATAAAAATAGTACCGATGATTATGGCTGTGCACAAAAGAAAAGTATTAGACATCGATCTCTCTGTCCAAATTCTGTATATTTTGATAAAACTAACAAATTATTACTGTTTTACTGCATAATGTACAAGGCTTTAAATCTAATTAACATATTGTACAACTTTGGATAGTTGACTTTTCACAATCCAACTAGTCCTGGGTATGACAACTTGCTAAATAACATCAACAATAGTACAAATTGACAAACCCAGGGTTTTTTCTAAGACAATGGACAAAAAGGGGACTATCTTCATCATAAGGTACTTATTTTTAACTTGTTCTTGAGGTTAAATGGTCAATTCAATAAGGTCCTCATTACAGTTCAAGCAATTGAGAAACTTGTATCTACCAATTGTAAGTGTTATCTACACTAACTTTTCTCATGAGGTTAAATTCACCTATCGAGAGCAAACTTTTATCCCAAACAAAACCTATTCTAAGCACCACAGTATTTAACCAGTTTTCTATTACCAGTCTTCTACTGTTTTATATTTATTTCAGCTCTAATTGAAATGTTTGAAACTGAGTTGTTTCTGTAATTTTCCTTTTAACACATGAAGCAATCTTTCCACACAAGTGTTTATTTCACCTTTTAAAACTACGGTCCTTTGACCCAATTGAAACATGCAGCAAATTGTAAAACACAAAACCATTGGCAAATGTTCCTCTTAAATCAGTTGACAATCATAGTGTTGAGATGTAAACTATATGACACACAAATTATACTCCAGAGTGTAAAAAGTATTGTAAACTTCCTCAGACTTGACACAATAAAACCCACCAGAAATATATAATCATTAAAGATATGTTCTGTGTGTTACTGCTCTTATCCGTTTTTGATTAATGCCATTGACAGGGAAACATATTTATTACCAAGTGTTGTTTTCACATTTTGAACACCCACACAAATAACTTGAATGCCACATCAGTGTCTTGGATAAGACATTCCACCAACATGTTCAATTTCACTTGGCAATTTCAAACAGTCTTTCTTGAAGTGAAAACTTGAGTAACTTTCTGAGAGGCAGAGAGGGATAGATTTATCATATGTGAACTTCCTCTTTATACAAAGCCCATTACAAACAAAAACAGTGTCCGTGAAAAAGATTGTAGTAATAACATGTTTAATCTTTTCCCTGACACAGTTTCCTTGAGATGATCACTGTTATTAATCGAGACATATTCAAGAGAGAACAAATTTGATCAAATTGTTAATGATTTTATACCATTAAAAAACAGACATTCTTTGTAGAAACGATACACTCCACAAACCATACTCCCACTTAATTAACAAACCTCGAAACCAACTCACTTTCAAAAACTTTTAAAGTTAGTCCATAATTCAAACTTTTGTATAAAAAACCTATAGCTCTAAGGAAGCAAAATAGACTATAAAATATCTGGCACTATGTAAACATTTGCTGCGTAAAGGTTCATCAAACAAAAACAAAAACTTTTGACAATTTTATAACTTCATAGTTTTGAAGCAGTATACACCATTAGTAAACATTAGTGGATGAACTGGGAACCGTTTTTTGGGAACTCAATCTACTTGACTTATTAATGGTGTTTACTTGTTTATAAGGGAGAGTAAACCATTGGTTATTTATTACATCACCGATGTCTAAAACTATCCTAAAGTCCTGATTTGTTTTTATTAACTAAAGCCCGAAAGATTATTTTAAAAACTTGATTACATTTTTGAGGAAAACCCCAACAAGGTCTTTTCATATCTTTTTTTAAGAACAAGAAATGGTCAAGCAACTACTCTGAGATTGTATCCACTGTAGTTTTAAATGATATGTAACTACTCCACACTGTGGGATACTGTGCACAGTACACATTTGTACATATTTAGCCTACTTGTGCCACCATAAACAACCCATTCAGATAAAGGGTTTTAAATGGTCATACAACTCACTGCAAAAAGTTAGCGATAGTAGAAGGGTTTTAATGCCTTGTTTTTTCTCAAAACTGATAGCAAACCCAAGATGGAACAATTTCTTAAAATGAATGCTTCTTTACCAAGGTTTTATACCAGCAGACCTTTATCCTGCTGCAGCCATCTTTGTCAGGATCCCTGTACAAACATTGATGGGTGTAATACTCATTTCACTGAACAAGGGACCAGACTATTTTTCCCTTCCAGCCTCGGTTTGGGTTTCGTTGATTTGAATGGAAGAAAAACAAGATGGCCTCAACACGATAAAGGTCTTTCAGATAAAACTTTGGCGGATGTCACCAATGCTTTACTTTCCCTATGAGCTGAGCTAAAACTACAGCATAGGAGAGGAACGCAAGTCTTCAACACTGATGCAATAAAAAGTTCTTTTAGCCAAATATTTGTATTATTTATTCGCTCATAGCACAGATCAAATATATTATTATTCTACAGTGATCTAGCTTTTGTTTTTGTCCGAGCAAAATATTGTTTATTTAGACAGACTGTTTTTGGAACAGTATAGAATCAATCACCCTCAAACAATCAGAGTTAGAATCTTATAAAAACAGAGGAAGTAGAGAGATGTTCCTGTAATTTGTCTGAGTCTTGTCTAAATTTAATCTGACAAATAATTATTTTTTGTCCTTATCCGACAGCAAGGCTGCAAGCTGATACAATTATAAAATTTGAAATTTTTTTGGTAATTTAATAAAATTTATTGTTCTAAAAGTTCAGGTACAGCATTTAAATACCTGTACTTCTTAAACTAACTATTATTTATAATTTTATAATTTAGCAATATATATATTCCTTTTTTGGAACCACATCAAGCTTGTTTAGCGAGGGAGGACAGGGAGGGGGAAGCGCGTCTCTAAAAATGGTTGGAAAATTGACAAGTTGTTAATTCCCAACTTAAGTTTTTGATGCCTTTGAATCTTGATTAAGAAGACCCAGTTTGACAGAAAAGAATTAAGCTGCTCTTCTAAAGTCAGCTCTGTATTTTTGTTTCACTATATGCTCAAGGAAATTCGATACTAGATCAATTTTCCTTTCCACAATCTAACTGGGAACGTCCTAACCCTTCTCTAAGTGCACCCTGGTAGAACGTTAATTGCTTCTTCACCCAGAGTGACCCCTCTATTACACCCCTCTTGCTAAACGCTTCCTGAGTTTAGTACGAGGGGTGCTTCTGGCCCTCTTTACTTGCGTTGATGGCGTCCTCCCGGAACTCTGGTGGCACGTTGGGAGGGGGCAGCTTGATGTCGTTGGGCTCCACCCCCCAGATCTCTCTGGCGTACTCGGCAATGGTGCGGTCGCTGGAGAACTTACCAGACGCGGCGATGTTCATGATGCACTTCTGGGTCCATTCTTTGGGTTTCTGCAAGATGGATGTAGGAGAAACTCACTCACATGAAACAGTTTTTAAAATAAAGGTTCTCAATTTCTCTTTGATAGAGTTAAGTAGTCTCCACTCAACACTTCATTGCAAACATGGTCAGTTATGACATTTGGTCCTTGGAAAAAAATAGGAACATTTTATTGAGTACAAGGGCTGATCTACATATAAATGCAATGTATGCTTAAATAGACATTTCAGACTATTTAATCACATTTTTTCTGATTTTTCCAAGGGCTAAAAATCAGACAATCAGACCAAAGTAGGAAGAATAACATGCTTTGTAAGAAAACAAGACATAGTAAGGAATTCAAATATACATTCAAAAAGGAAAAGCTACTCACAAGGAAGAGTTTGTTAACCCTGTCCTGGGCTTCAATGTAATCAGCATAGTCAGCAAGAAGCATATACCTGCAATACATACAAGAACAAAACTTATATAGATATTTTAAGCAATGATGCAGGCATATAACTAAGCACAGACAAATATCGCTTAGCAGAAACTTGTTAAAAGCCAAAAATTGACTGTTGTGACTGGTACCCCTTCCTTTTTTTTGCTTAGCTTAGAAATTTGCTAAGCAGTACTTTTTGTTTAACAGCTTTATGGAATTTGGCCCTGGTGAATAGACCCTTCCCACAAAATATGTAAAATAAAGGAACATTGTGCCCTTTTCTATGGGAATGATGGTGGCGTGACGCAGACACATTTGCTTAGTGCACATCTTTATGGGGTTTGGCGTTTTTACTTATTTAATGGAAGGGTCTCTTGGGTCAATTATAAAGAGAAAACAAATTTGTTTTCGTCATAATGGTACCGAAGAATATCTAGACTTACGTGTCATGATAGAGGAGATTATTTGCAAGATCCTTGAAAGCGTCCGGGTCGTGTGGAGAGAAGAATCCTCCCATGATCTGATCAATGGCTTGCTTCAGCTCAGTGTTAGTGTCGTAGTACTGCTTGGCATTGTACCTATAGATAACCATGTGGTAAAATAACTTTACATAAATCATGTTTAAAGATTTTCGTGGTGTGAAAAATAAAAAGTAACTAAAAATTAGTAAACTTGCAGGTACAACCATGTATTTGAAAATGGAAGTAGACAACATGACAAGAATTGATTTGATGTACATGTATGGGGTCTGTCCACACTAATAGGGTCATTAGCAGTAAGAAATTAAACAGAAGAATTTTCACAGACAACCATTAAAAATGGGCAATGGGTCTCACTTAAATAACTTTTGAGTTAGACAAATTCATTAATTATTTGAGTTATTTTTTTCTTCAGTCAATAGCAATAAAGAATGTCTGTCCTCCTTACACACATTATGTCTTAAAGGCAGTGGACACTATTGGTAATTACTCAAAATAATTATCATCATAAAACCTTTCTTGACTACGAGTAATGGGGAGAGGTTGATGGTATAAAACATTGTGAGAAACAGCTCCCTCTGAAGTGATGTAGTTTTCGAGAAAGAAGTAATTTTCCACGAATTTGATTTCGAGACCTCAAGTTTAGAATTTGAGGTCCCAAAATCAAGCATCAGAAAGCACACAACTTCGTGTGACAAGGGTGTTTTTTTCTTTCATTATTATCTCACAAATTCGACGACCGATTGAGCTCAAATTTTCACAGGTTTGTTATTTGATGCATATGTTGAGATACACCACTGTGAAGACTAGTCTTTGACAATTACCAATAGTGTCCACTGTCTTTAAAGGCAACTGCATAAATTCTTAAATATTCAGACATTTTGAATACTTTTTAGCAAGCAAAATCAGTATCAGCTGGGAAATGTAAAAAAAAAGTGTCTTTTTGTGTTCCCTCCCAGTCACAGACCAAAAGTTGTATTGACCAATAAGTGTGGATCTCTTTCTGGCTCACCCTTCATGCCTGAGCTGTTCAACCTGAGGTACAGTCATTCCAAAGATGAAGATGTTATCATCTCCCATCTCCTCCTTCATCTCCACATTGGCTCCGTCCAGGGTACCGATGGTCAGGGCACCATTCAACTGAGGATCAACATTTATTCAGGAAATTAGAAACGTTATTATCTCTTATCATAGTAGTGCCTTCAGCCAAAATACACTTTGACTTTTATACACAATATTCATCAGGGGGATAAAATCGGTGGGAAAATCCAAAAGACTGCAGGGCGTATAGGTCAAAATAATTCATGGACTAAAATTTTTATATGAAATGAGAGAGAAAAAAAAAAAGGCCTACACAATTGAACTGACCTAATTTGAACAAGCGTTTGACTCTTTTTATAATTGGCAAATATTCTTCAATACTCAAATGGAATGGAAGATACTTATCAGACTAAAAGGCAATATTTTAACAAAAATATTAGACTGCTGGACTTGTCCAGTCATGAGTTACTGGCTCGATACTCAATGGCCTCATGCCTGGGGTCTAGTTATTTTATTTAGCCCTGTACATAAATGAACAAACAAGGAAGATATGCCTACACTTGAACAGATCAATTTGCGATTGAATCAAACATAATACAATTGACATTCAACGCTGTTATTTCAGCAAACAGTATACTTCTTCAGATATGGCTGGAAGTCAGCAAAGGAAATGTATCATGATCTCTTCTAGACAACATCTAAACACTGTGACCTTTCGGTCTGAAGATGGTCTAATAGAAACATTGCCTGGGGGCAATTAGTGTTAAATGTCTGCATCGTCAAGCCCCCCAAAATATAATGGTCTCCCTTAGCGACCGATCTGGAAACCATAGCAATATCTACGCAAGAAAGTCAAGCATCATTAAGCCCACAATTTACAGAATACATTATAACAGTTCTCCAAACAACATTTCTCATCAATAACTCAAGTCCATTTGATGCAAATAGCTACATCAATATCAATTGAACACGATATAAGCGGACTGAGATAATTGTGCTGTTTGTGGCTGCTGACCCAGTTCTAATAAAAGTTGGAAATAAAATTGATTAATGTGTGATCAAGGGTCCCCATTTAGTGGGCCTGCCTGCCTGTTCCGGGTTTCCCTTTTGCACCACAATGTATTTTGAAGTTTGTGCAATATAGGTACTGAACTAAACTTAAAGGGTGGCTGCAGTTTTTTTTTTATTCATTTAAATGATTAAACATGACTTTTTAAACCTGAAATATTTTTTCCTTTTTTTTATTAAATGCGCAAGTATTTTAAAAATGGTTTTCAAGAGATTAAACGTTTGCATAAACGTGACGTCATGTCGGTAACCCGAGCTGTCGGGCCCCCTGGCTGTGTGCATATAGAGAGATGTGCACTGTGTGGCCTGGTACCTAGGCGCGTGTAGTTAGGGACCAGACTCTTTTTGCCGACGATATGTTTGAATTCCCGACGTGACGTCGATGGTAAGGGCGGTAACAATCCACAAAAGGGTCATTACGCAAGTCAGATATGTCGGGAATAAACAAAACACATTTTATTGATGTTCAATACATATATCAGAAATAAATGACAGCAAAGTTAACTGTTTTATTTTAATTTACTGCAGCATCCCTTTAACTTATTAATCAAGACTTTCTGACATCAAGTTCATTATACCTGAAGTGATGTTGTCGTTATGAATAAACAACAATACATTGGTAACAACAGGCTGGGTAGGTGGAAGCCTGCAGCAAAATGGGAGACTTGTGAAGACAGTAGATGGCAGCAGACTTACTGGGTAAATCCATTGATCTCAGAAATATCTGCATGGTCAGAACTATGTAAACAATGGAGATTTACCTAGTAACTCTGTCGGCGCCTAGGATTCCATAGTTTCCCATTACGAGGTGAACTATTTCACGATGCGGAGGGCACTTACGAATGCATATCCTGTCCGCCAATTTTTGACTCAAAATGGAGGAAAAGGAATAGACCCCCAAAAATGTTTTTCCCCTTTCTCAAAACATAGTCCTCAATTTCTCAAAGATAGGTGCATTTCCACCAGTTTGGTAGTTGTTCTTTTTCCAAATATCCGGGTGGAAGCGTTTTACTTGATATTTTGAAACTTATTCCTGGTTTTGAAACCAGGTTGTTTCCAGTGCTATACAAAAATATTTACCCCTCGTTATTCGGTTTGCTTTCTAGTCTCTCTCCTCTCTCTCTCCTCTCTCTCTCTCTTCATGTTTTTTTTTCACTTCACTGCTTATGTTACACTTTCTCTCTTATGTTACACTTACTCTCTTGTTACAGGCTATTAACAATTTTTTTGCCAAAAAATATACATCCTGTACTCACCATAAATTTCATGTTGCCAGTGCCAGAGGCCTCTGTCCCTGCTAGAGAGATCTGCTCCGATAGATCCGCGGCAGGAATCACTACAACCAACAAAGTTAATGGTTATTAATAAAGGTATTAATTGAGAAAACACTTGTTATATAAAACATGAGACCAGGGCACAATTTCATAGCGCTGCTTAACAACCGCTTTTGTGCTTACTTTGCAATTTCTATTTCATAGCGCTGCTAACCGTAAGCACACGAAAAGGCATGCTAACCTTCCGGTGCTTACCGCACGAAAATAAATGACGTCACAATGCGTATGGCCGCCAAATTTGTCTGCTAACCTGTGAAATACGCTCAGGCTTAAGCAAATTTTTCTGCTACAATAAGCACGCAAATTTGCTTACCGTTAAGCAGCGCAATGAAATAGGGCCCTGGTATCGGTTAAAGAAGGTTGCTAATTGGCTCATTCTATGTGCTGCGTGTACATAGCTGTGAATTTCCATTGTTTCATCATTGCCTTACCTCTACAATGGCAGCCTAATGATGTCAATGTATAAGGCCAATACAAAACTGAATAGTTCTTAAAGGCAGTGGACACTAATGAGTAATAGGGAGAGGTTGATAGTATAAAACATTGTGAGAACTGGCTCCCTCTCAAGTAATGTAGTTTTCGAGAAGGGAGTAATTTTCCACGAATTTGATTGCGAGACCTCAGATTTAGAATTTGAGGTCTCGAAATCAAGCATCTGAACGCACACAACTTCGTGTGCACGGGTTTTTTTTCTTTCATTATTATCTCCCAACTTTCACGACCGATTGAGCTCAAATTTTCACAGGTTTGTTATTTGATGCATATGTTGAGATACACCAAGTGAGAAAACTGGTCTTTGACAATTACCAATAGTGTCCAGGGTCTTTAAGGGGTTGTTTACATGCAAACCACATCACCCAGTTTTGACCAATCTGAACTTATGAACAATCGATTTATTTCTTAATAGATCCTGCTAGTCTCATGCATGGTTGACAAATGAACAGTTTTGATTCCTTCAAACAAAAGACTTGCACAGCCTGTAACAGTTAATCCATTAATCCAAGATTTCATTAAAAAAAGTAAACTTTTCAAATGTCTTCAAATTTGTAAAATTTTTGTAAAAGAGCAATGTGTACTTGGGCTTGTTGGGCAAACATCCAGGTTTCCCAAAATAATACCCCTTTGTTTAATGACATAATCAGTAAAGTGTTCTTAAAGACAGTGGACACTATTGGTAATTGTCAAAGACTAGTATTCACAGTTTGTTTATCTCCACATTTGCATAAAATAACAGTGAAAATTTGAGCTCAATCGGTCGTCGAAGTTGCGAGATAATAATGAAAGAAAAAACACCCTTGTCACATGAAGTTGTGTGCTTTCTGATGCTTGATTTTGAGAATTCAAATTCTAAACTTGAGGTCTCAAAATCAAACACATGGAAAATTACTTCTTTCTCGAAAACTACCCTATTCAGAGGGAGCTGTTTCTCACAATGTTCTATACTATAAACCTCTCCCCATTACTCGTAATCAAGAAAAGTTTTATGATGATAATTATTTTGAGTAATTACCAATAGTGTCCACTGCCTTTAAGTTAGAGAGCTAAGAGCTATAATCTTAAGGAAAAAGAGGAGAAAGTAGCCCTTGCGATTACCTTTTTCAGCTAGCGATACTCTGTAGTTCTCCAGGTACACAACCTTGAGGCGTTCACCGACGATGGGGTCATTGTTGATGACCTGACCAATACAGTTGATGAGATAGATGATCTGTTTGGCTGTGTGGTAACCAGGGGCAGCCTTGCCTCCGATCATGACAGTTCGAGGAACGAACACTCCATTGGGATTTTTCTTAATCCCTGCAAGGAATTTTATACAAATAACAATTAATGCTGGACCAAATTTTCATAAAGATGAAGGGAAAAACTTAGAAAGTATAATTTTTAAACCTATGCATGGTAGTAAGAAATGAAAGTAAAGTAGCACAATCATGTTGTAGTGTCGGTGCAAAAAACAATGGATCTCCTAATAGCACTTGCGTAACTTAAGTGTTTGAAATTTGTAATTCTCTTAAAATAGGGTGTCCATACAAAACAAGTACGCCAAGATTTTTGTGTTAGATATGATGTTTTTTCAAAATTGTAATCCAACATTTCTAGCTTTGCTAAAGATTTCATTTCATCCCACTTATTCTGGTTGTGAAGCCAACGACTCACAGAAAAGCAAAAACTTAGCCAAAAACCCAATGTAGAGAAGATAAGGAAGGAAAAGCTAAATGAGGGGAAGACAAAGGGGGAAGATAACTTACTGTTGTACATAGTGATGATGTGGAGAGCATTGAGAAGTTGACGTTTGTACTCATGAATCCTCTTGACATGGACATCAAACATTGACACTGTGTTCAGATCGATGTTGTGGTTCTTCTTCAGATAGGCTGCCAATTTCATCTTGTTTTCCTGTGGATAATAGAGGAGTAAACATGTACGAACTGGAAATTACAAGTTGGTTGTTGAAGGAGATTAAACACCACAGTAACACAGTTTTTGGTTATTTATGGGGGCTATTTATGGGGGCTATTTTTCGTGACGTACTACCCTAGTTTATAGATCCCTTGCTCTAATGTCACAACCGGGTACAGTCGGCCCATGGTCTGCTGATTTGGAAGTTGAATTAAATGTCAAGATATGGTCTGAAACAGGGAGTTCTGCACTTATGTCAAGCATATTTGACAGGTTAACAGGGACTTTTTGCTAGTGTACGTGCCACTCCATGTTACTAGCCATTCAGCTTCTAGCTTCAGTTTGGTTGCATTGGATTGAATGGGAGAACTGATGGTGGCACCATGACAAGGTCTAAAGCCCATAAAACTTAACTAGATATCAGTGTCTTGTGGGACTGTTTTTGTCTTTGGATTTTTTTGTTCACAGAACTCGGGCAAGTAGCGAGTATTCAGTGCTTGATCGGTGGAGGGGTAAACAAAAAATATAAAAATTGACTTGAGGCAACTTACCTGTTTGACTGTCTGGACAGCCATAATGAAGTTGTTGTCATTAACAATGGTCTCCAACTCTCTCAACTGGTCCAGATTGGTCGTCCAGCCGTCACCAATCCTCTGCAGAATTAAGCAGGACACCAATTTTAAATTGTACATACATAACATGATAGTTTGGCTGGTAACCTTATTCTGGTAAGCATAGTTTCGTTGTGCTAAGCTACTCTTCGTGCTCAAGCAGCTCTATGAAAATGGGCCTAGGTGCCGATTTTAGTGGCCAGGAAAAAAAAGATGGGTGACTGACCTCTTCAATGACCTCCGACAGTCCCAGGTTGCAAAGCAACATCCAGCGGCGAGGTGTGATCCCATTGGTCTTATTCTGGAACCGCTCTGGCTGCATTTCATAGAAGTCCTTAAAGCTGTAAAATAGGAAAAGAAATGGAAATTGGTAGCTTGTCAGTGAAGTGCTATAAGACCCTTAGTCGCAGTTAAAAATTTGCTCTAGCCATGCAAAGTTTGTGGGATCCATTGCTATGAATTTGAACTGCCTCTAGCCATCGGGCTACTCGGTGGTCTAGTGGTAAAACATTCGCTCTAGCAATGCAATCGTTGGGGGTTTGAATCCCACCAGAGTGATTTGCCTGTGGATTTTGTTCACAGAGTATAGAGTGCCTACTACACTTTGTCGTAAGGGTAAAAACCAAAACAAATATACAAATTGGTAATCATCAAAAGGGCCTTATATCTTAAATGGCTCTGATAAAAAATCAATCAAACACCACAGACAACTGTTTTCTTAACAAAATTCATGTTTTCTTTTACTGAATAAATATATTTGGAAAGATGTATCACCAACAAATTTAATTTGTTAGGCACTTTACAATATGCTACATACACACAAAAATCCCCCTAACGTTGACAGACATCCAACTTACACATGTGTAGTGAGAAGCTTGGAGTGAATGGCTGCAACACCGTTGACAACGTGTGTTCCTACCAGGCAGAGATGAGCCATGTTAATCCTTTTACCACCCTCCTCTTCTACTATTGACATACGACGAAGCCTGTCCATGTCACCTGGATACATCTCAGCCACCCTCTGAAGGTAGAAAAAGGCAAACGCTTGAGTAAAAAAAGCTTCCTATGAATTGATTAGATTTGATAAGATTTGGTTTATCACTATTTATATACAAGTTTCCAATGAAAAATGCCTTGGCTCCCGTGCTTAAAAATATGATAATTGCACATTAAGAAATATATAATATTAAGATATTACAGAAAACTAGTATAAAATCCAAAATACTTATCAATGACAAAGTAACACATTTAAAGATGTACACAAAAAGGAGAAGTCTACAAGAAAATCTGACAGATTGATTACTTATCATTCAGCCCCCTGACTGCGGTTTGATCAAAACTTTGCCGATCATTTTGTGGCGTGTCGTAGCCGATCAGGTAAAAGTTCTGATGGCTGATTTATCCGGGTGTGGGTTCGATTTGAAACCAGGTCATGACACTTAATGTTTCTGGGCAAGGCAAGGTACTTAACCGTAACTGCTTCTCTTCACCCAGGTGTATAAATGGGAAATTGGTTATTATTGTTATTATTATTTATTTGGCCATTTCACTAAGAACAATAACAATACATGTAATTGCGAATAAAACCATACAAAAATAAACATGTTGAACAGAACTACATGTAGGCAAACAGGCTAAATAGCAACTAAAGCACTGGTCCTGAATGAAGATGACTGACAGCAAGGTTTTGATACAACAATGAACATGTAAAAATAGATAAGAGAAGAGTGTAGATTGGGTAAGGACAGGAAGAGGGGTGGGAGAGGGAACAGCAGGGAATTAGGGACAGAGACAACCCATTTCAAGCAGACCAGGTTAACCCTTTAGCATTAATTGTAAAGCAGGTTGGGGTTGTATACTCCCCAGGAGTTGAGCAAGTTTGAGGAATGGTCAGGGTTGATTAGGTTGTAAAGTGCCTAGATCTAGCTACTAGGGTATTCTCTCTTACACTGAGATGTCTTGCATTGATCTCATAGATGATCTGTAGATGTCGAGGTAGAACAGTTTCCAGCATGCTGACGGGCCAACGCTCCAGAGCCTCAGGTAGAATGGTGTGGTTTGTATATGCACAAGACTTCACTGTTAACTCCCATGCCTGAATACATCAACAACCAAACATGTAGCAAGGTCAGATTTTGTTATCCTGAAAAATATGACTCCCATAAATGACAGACCATGTTAGTCGACGAGGTAAAAGGAAAACCGTGCAATTTGGAGGCATATTTGTGTGGATCATTGTATTCTACTTTTGCAACATCTTTCTAACCATAAGCATTTTATAACAAACGGTTACAAACGCTTTTTAAAGACCAACTCTACCGATCCAAGGCAACGTGTTCCTTTAAGCAACTTTATGAAATGGGGACTTGTGTCTGGATTTCGCAAAGCACTAAGGGATACCTAAATACGAGTCTCATTGTGACCACAATTGGTCACATGCACAATTTTACATGCCAAGAGCAGCTGTTGTCCAATGATCCGCCTCTTTTTGACTGAGGGCGGAGGGCACTGTCTGAGAGTGTGATGTCAAATGTAAGAGGTCTATCTCGAAAAATTTTCTCAGTTATAAAAAGTGGATTTTCTTGGTCAAGGGAACATGCCTAAAAAGATATCAATCAGCTGCCAGCTACTTACTTGCTAATAACAGGCATGATTTTTTGAAAAAAGTAGGAACATTTTATCAAGTACTAGGGCTGACCTACATGTACCCATGATGTAGGCTTTAATACACTTTTCAGGCTATTTAATCACACTTTTCTCATTTTTTCCGAAGGGCAAAAAACAAAATTGAAAATCAGAATTAAGTATAAAGAATATCATGTCTGTAATAACCATTCGAGGCTAAAGCCCGGTTCATACTTCCTGCGAATGCGATGCAAAATGTTTTGTTGATGCAACAATCGGTACGCACTTCCATTCCTTTTGTGACGCAATGAAATCGCTTCGCACGAAGCCTTCGCAGGAAGTATGAACCAGGCTTAATTTGTTGATTGGAGCCTATACTGACCTTCTCCCAGGTTAAGTCCTCAATGTCAACGAAGATCCTCATCAGCTCAGGGATAGCCATGGCAGGGTGGGTGTCATTCAGCTGTAAAGCAACCTAGATTAGAAACAGAACAATAAACAAAGCACTCAACGTCAAGACTTCCCACTATATCTCAGAACTACTTCAAGTTTACACTCCGTCAAGGAATCTTTGATCCAATTCCATGCTTCTCCTCAATGAACCTAAGTCTTGACACTCCCGCGGTGACAGGTCATTTTCTGCAGCTGCACCATGCATCTGGAACTCTCTACCACAAAATTCAAATCTCTTCTCAAACCTTATCTTATGTCACAGGTTTGACTGCGCCTTGAACACCCAGCAGGGTGGATATATGCACATTACAGGTCTTTATTATTTTTCCTATTATTATTAATGGGTTCATCAGTCCAACATAATTCTGGACATTGCGTAATGTTTGGCAATGTATGGTGGGACCACTGTGGTCCAGTGGTTAGACTGTTGGTATGAGAGAGATTGGCTGTTGCCAGCTTGGTGTTTACTATCCCCCTTGAAGGAGTTTTCCCGAGTTCCCTTGACAGGAAGATCATCTAAACAAGCAAACATTGGATGGCAATGGCTGTGGAAGTATCACCAATGCAAAGACGCAGTGATCTACCCAAAGCCAAAGTGACTATCCATTCATCCTTACCTTATCTGGGAAGCTATCAAAAGAAGTGCGGACTTTTTCCTTGCTGCCGAAGCGAGACGACTTGAAGCGACGAATGATGTCTTGAAGAGTTGCTGCAACCATGAAGTACTCCTGCTTGAGGCGAAGCTCTTTACCCTCTACAATCTGTAATGGTGGAAATAAAAAAACTTATTGCTGAGCACAAAACAAAAATCAGTATGCCCATTTGCAGGGGTAGATCAAAGGTAAATCGATCAGAGTGTAAAGGGGCGAGCTGTTCTTCCCTGGGGTTGCCCCTGGAAAGAGAGCAGTTTGAAAAGGGCTTTATTGAACTCGGAAGACGGCATCATGTTACAGGGGTGGATTTCACAAAGGTAGTCCTAACTTAGGACTAGTCCTAGGCAATGCTAAGAGATAGGAGTGGTCCTAAGTTAGGACCAGTAACTCATCATAACTTAGGACTGGTCCTATCTCTTAGCGTTGCCTAGGACTAGTCCTAAGTTAGGACTACCTTTGTGAAATCCACCCCAGCTATACTTACATTGTCATTTGGATACAGCACTCTGGAGATGTTCTCAGCTTCGTTTCTGTTCAACACAGCTTTGATGTAATCACCATCATTAACTGCATAAAAAATACATCACGTAAATAAAAAATCCTTATTTCTAATGACAATGTGTGCAGTGTGACCTCAAGTGTCGGCTATCTTCTAAATAATGTATCTGTGTGACATAAAAAATCTTTCATAATTTTTTTTGTCAAAAAACAGTAAAAAAGAAAAGAAAACGTGTGCACCCTGCCCAATAAATCTTCCAAATACACATTTTACAATAACCAGCCATTAAGCATTCTTTCTTGTTCTAACTTAAAAAATAATAACTTACAGAAGCTGAGATCAAAGCTGTTGGGTGACTTGGCAGACCACAACCTCATGGTATTGACAGTGTTATTACGATATCCTGGGACCGGGCTGTCATATGGCATGGCGAACACCACCTGTTTCAAATTGAGATGGAGTGAAGTGGATTTTTCTATAAGTCAAGCTGTCTGCTCTTAAGGATTATTGCAACAAATCCATTAATTTTCATGAAAACAGTTGTTTTTGGAACTATACCTTGGTGAAAATCCTTGAATCTTGTGTGCATTAAAGCAAAGTACAATTATTGTGTCTTGCATAAGTCATAAAAAAACCTTACACATTGCAACTCCTATGTATTTCTGGTAATAAGTGAAGCCATGTAAAGTAGGTGTGGCTTACGGGGGAATTACAAACAGGATAAAAAGTGGCTCTTTTAGGTGCCCTAAAATGCGCACTACATTAATAAAATCAGATGAATTAATTAATTAAATACATATTTCCTTGATGAATTCCATTGGAGTAAAAATCTTCATTTAGTCAATTTGATTAAACACATGCACACTTCAAAACAGTAAAAAATTTAAAACAGATATATAAAAAAAAAAAAAAAAAAAACTCACCGTAGTATTCACCCATTTGGTCTTGTCACCCCGCTGTTCAGTGTGACCATAGAAGTTAATAGGGATCGTATACTCTGGCCGTGCCTTTTCCCATGGGTTCCCGAAACGCAACCAGTCATCAGGTTCTTCCAACTGAAAAGAGAACAGCCAACAAGGAAATGTTGTGATTATTACATGAAAGCCGGCTGTAAAAACGAGATCAACCCTTAATCAGAATTAAGCTCTTACAAAGAAAATAGTATTCAACATGTCGAGGGCATTTGAGTCTATAAATAATCAATTTTACACATTAAGCCAAACTCAATAGTAACAATTTGTGGGAGATCAAAATATATATAAAAAAATTATATTTTGTAAAACTTTTTTATCAGAGATCGCCTAACATCACAAGGTCACGGATGGCCACTTGATGTCACCACGAGCATACTGCCCCCTACTCATTGGCCTGAAGTAGGGTTCCCCCCTTTCACAATCCCCAGGTATCATCCACAAGGAGCCTGGCTGGTAGAGCAGAATGCACTCCCTTCCCAACTTTTTACAAAACAATTATGGTTTAGTGCCTTGCTCAAGAGCACAAGGGTCATGACCGGGATTTGAACCCACACTCAGCTGCTGACAACACCAGAGCTTGGGTCCGGTGACCTAGACCACTCTGCCACAGCACACCAGAATGGGATAGTTTCTCTTTCTCTACTGTTAAATATCTGGTGTGGGTAAAGGCTTCAAGCATGTAAAATGACACTACAGGAATGTTTCTTTCATCTGTCAATGGCAGATAGTCTGTTACCTGTTTGCCGTCCCTGATCTTCTGGCTGAAGATTCCGTAGTCATAACGGATACCATAGCCATAGGCAGCTAGACCTAGGGTTGCCATGGAGTCCAGGAAACAAGCTGATGTTGATCAGAGAAAAAACAAATTTCAGAGGTCAAAGGTCAATTTCTTTTTGTATTTTGTTTGCATCATACATTTGTAGAAGACAAATTAAAAGGTTTTCATTCCTGTAGACTTGTTGACATTTGTGGGTATTGTTCTGTCTTGAGCCACATGCCTGCAGCAGCATGAAAGGCTGCAATGACCCCACGACCTTTTTGTAATGAACACTTGGATATACGAACCAGGAAGGTAATCCTTATGTTTATTACAGCACCACTTATAGACTGATACTTAATCCTTTATCCAGACATGCTCCAAAGCATGGAGTCTTATACACTCTAGATGAAGGAATACTTGTATATTCTCTGTTTGAAGACCTAGACTTTCAAGGGCACTTAGTATCTCTTTCTATATCTACTGCTATCATAACCTAAATGTAACTTGTGTACAAACATTGTGAGGTATCAGAACGCCATTTGATATTTGTTAAGCTGGTTCAAGTACCAATAAACCTTGTAAATGTTTCCAGTTGATGAGGGCATCAGTGGAGAAACTTGCCTTGCAATCCAAGCATGCACAACACCATAACCACATACATCATCATTGAGCTGTTACCTACTTTGTACATGTATCCCAAACCGTAGAATAAACACCCCACTTGAAATCACCACATTCTCCAATTTAATATTGAGCAGAACATGTATGAACAATTTGGGGGTCAACTTACCTGCAAGTCTTCCGAGACCTCCATTGCCAAGTCCAGCATCTAGTTCAATGTCCTCCAGCTCCTCAATATTCAATCCCAGCTGTAACATGAGCAATCAATGAAGTTCCATCAATCCACAGTGTATCATTTACTTACAGCTTTAAAAGCAAGCAGTTCCACAAGGCCCTGGCAATTGCAGTGGTGCCCTGTGCTTTTGATGTAGTGCCCTTTGCAAAGTTTGAATATAAATGCATATATTTTCCATATAGAAGTGCCCCTTACCAGAGGAAAACTGCTGTGCTCATTTCAAGAACGAAATTCAAGGCCCGAGCAAGTTAAGGGAGATTTTATCTCCTTTAAGAGTGGTCTGCTTACCATCAGATTAAATAATACGGCTACAATATGACACAGTATTTGTTGTCTTCCCATGAATAAGATCAAACATTATTAAGTGAAGATTCCATACATCATGCATTTAACAAGAAATGAGCTTCGAAACATCTTGGGAATAGTTACCCGCAATCAGATGATCGCTATGTAGTGAAATATTTCAAGACAAGTTGAGATATGAGCTGAAATGGATAGCAGGTCTGAACTTTATCTGAATGATCGCACTCACATGTGTTTATTCTGAATTCCCCTCACATAAAGTGAAATTATTTCTTTGAACCTACCTGATACAGAGCTTCATCACACTGACTTTGGATTCCCAGATTCACCATGGTATTAGTCAGTGTGCGACCAATGTAATACTCCAGAGACAGGTAATACACTCTCTGGAAATAGAAAATAGAAAATAGAAAACACCAAATGTTGAAACTCATCCTTTTTTGTATTTTACGTACTCAAAAAGATACATTTGCCACTAAATTTTAAAACAAATTAAAATAAGATATAAAAATATACACTTCCAATTTGTATTATTGATTTAGTAGTCATTTTTATAATCAGACATAGTTGTACATGTACAACGTTAATAATTGCAAACATCAGGATCTTGGTAAACAAATTTTCCTCCATGAATGATCTAAGTATAGAGGTCATGACCAAGCTCAAAATATATTAACGCTTTTAACTATCACCTTAAACTAAGTTCTATGTACATGTCCCCCTTGCTCAGCTGGAGTTAAGCATTTCTGAACCCTGAACCATCTCAACTCCTTAGAAATAGGCAGCACCGGCAACTGAATAGGTGCACCTAGGTTGCTTATCATTCAACAATCATTACCCACCCAGTCCAAGTAATTAAATAAACCCCTTGCTGGCATGAGAGGTTACTGAAGTTTTATCGCGACTTGCCCAAAAGCACAAGTTCCATGATAAGGATTCAAACCTGCAATCCAGTGATATTGCAATGACTATCTACATGTTGTATACTATATTTCAAGCAGCTCAATTGCATGCCATTGGAACTACCATCATGCACTCTACTATGATTTGACCGTCAAATTGGCAGACATAGTAACTAGACAATATCATTTACAACCTTGGGATGTTCTTGAAATCATAGAACTATTGAGACAGCTGATCATGGATTAACCTACAATATTTCAAACAGGCTGTAAGATGTGTAAGCTGAATGCTTTTGTTTTGATTTCCTCTTGATGATACAGCTTATTTCAGCTGAAGGTTTAGACCTGCTGAATAAATACAACCCTGGTGCACACCGAATTCAAATTTCATTAGTCATAGCACTCCAGATAATTGACAACATAATGCGAGGTACCCAGGATGAGCCGCACATGAACGCCATAAATAAGTAGGATTTGAAACTTTGCATGGTGGAAGTAAGATATAGAAAAGTTTGCGGTAACACCATGTAATAACAATCTCTAAATGAGTTGGGGTGGTTCTGAAAAGAACCGTTGGATTAACTCGGATTAACGCCATAAATGTTAATACAGACCGAGTACTTACAGCTACAGAGATTGCATCCCGCCACTTCATTAAATATTCAATGGAGCCTCATGATTGAGTGGTCTAAAAGCCCCGTATTCATTGTCTATTGCATGCAGAAGTTTAAATCCTGGACAGGTCTGACACTTAATTGAATCCCTTAGGCATCAAAATTGAAATCTACGTATGGGCAGTCACCATAATAAATTTGTTTCCTTTTCGCGAGATTAGATGTTACGACAAAGAGCCTGAGCACCAGGAGATGTAGCCAATGCATTATAGAGAACTAGTGTTAAATGCCCTTTTTTTGCTAGCTCATAACAAGAACCATCACAACAATTTTCAGACTTCCAAACAACAGTCTTTTTATCCCCCAGAAATCATGGGTTTCATAGCATAAAATAATACAATTTATTGCATTAATAATATGTCAGTGTACCCATGTAATGCTCATTGCTCAATGACCTACCTACACACATAAAATACACAGGTGCACATTCAAGGGTATCAAATATCCTAGCTTACAATTTAAAATTATGCGTGTGAAATGGAGAAGTCGGTCAGCTTAGCATATTTCCGGAGTGACAGTGCAAACTATGTGTGGCATGCTTAGGATCAGATTGGCTTGATACCCATACATGAAAACTGAGTAGGTTAAAACCGAATTGGAAGTGTCTACATTCATTGTACATTCTACATAATTCACTTGTATGTTGGTATTTTGCGGATAGTAAGGTCAGAGGTGACATACAGTGTCTTGATAATTATTGACATGGTGGGGGAGGGCGTTGAGGTGGGGGTCAAGTTGTGATAGGCGAGGAGTCTTGTTCCTTTCATCTGAACTGTATGTAACCAAAGAGCGAGTCTTCTTTGTACAAAACTACTGTTAAAGTGTTTCACCAAGAAAACAGCTGGTAAAGTAAACATTCATCCATTGAACGATTTCCCTTGTATTATAAAATAGCGAGCAAAATGCTACACAAAATGTATCTGATTGCTACTCAAAAAACACCAATTAGCTAGTTAATGTACATACTTAGCATTCAGTGTTCACTTAACAAGTTCAGCCTAGGTATTTTGCTATGCAAAATTGCTGAAAGAAATTGTTCCCAGTATCCAACTGAGAGTTCTGATGGGTTTTTGTAACTGGGATTTAAAGACTGTAAAATTAAAATAAAAACACTTGAACTGAAACATCCAGGTATATGTAGTTTACTTTCTAGGCCAATTTCCTTGTGACGTGACAAAAAACCATTGACCTCAGGAAATTGGTATAGAGGGGAAAAAATGAATGAGGAAATAGTTTGTACACAGGTATAAAAGAAAAAAACATGGACACATTTACCTGTACATTAAACAATTAAACCATGAATCATTCAAAGAGTGATACAATTTCAAGGAGATACTGGCCAGTAGACCATGGACTTTTCTTGAACTGAGGAAATCCGACTGGACCAGAGCCAATTTTTTTTTGTATTTTTACTTTGATCATCCAACTTTTGGGATGTTAGTATGTCCAGCAAAATCAATGGCCCTAGTCTGAACGAAATTCTGTTGCACCGTGATGAGAAATGTTAAGCTCAGTTAAGATAAAACACTGAACCTTGAACTGAATGAAATATGGATCCATGTACTTGAATCAACTGACTGATCCATTTCTATCAATTATCAATGTTGTTTCTGATTTGAAATCTTCATTTAAATAATGATGGGTCTATAAAATGCAATTTTATTCATGCAGTCCTTGGAGATGCACCTTTGTGTTCCAATTACCTTAGTATTAAAAATAAAATTGTTTTGCCATTGTTAAGGGTATTTTGATGTTTTTTTGTGTATTTTATGTAAATTTCCGTAATCATGACAAACAGTGTGAAGTCATGTCGGGCAGAAGCTCTCAACTTTGCGATTAGTTTAAATGCACAAAACAGGGACAGCATTTAGGATATTCTGCTGTGGATGTCATGTTTTCATACACATCAGAGGATTGGGACGTGATCCAAAACATAATCCTAATTTTGTTTTTTTATACTTCAGGGGCCCTTCAGGGCTTCTAACAACAAGTCCATTTTCATATCAGAACACGTACTTTCCATGGACACTTTGGCCTCTTCATATTAAAGTTAACATAATAATGCATACTCATTCAAAGTTACACTTAAAACAAACAATTTTTACTGAGGGTGGATCAATTGAACAAAGTTCAATTGTGTCTGAAAATGTGTTGAATTTTGCAGACAGGTTTAATGTGTTACACGTAGTCCACAACTACATAATACTGGTACTGCTAAAGCACATGGACAAAACCAGTCTTCATTACTCAGTAATAATAATAGTGGCTTCTTATACAGCGCTCAGGTCCGTCACGCAGTGACACTCATGGCGCTTCAACATTATTACCCCTGGTCACTCACTGGGCCTTAAATCATTCCTTAAACCATCTGGGGAGTATATAGCCTGTGCCGCTAAATATGTAGCGCAATCAAGGCTAATCAATCACAAGAACCAACTCCGCCCTCACATGTACCCATTTACCCCTGGGTGGAGAGAAGCAATTATAGTGAAATGTTTTGCTCAAGGACACAAGTGTCAGGACCGGGATTCGAACCCACACTCCGCTGAACAGAATCACCAGAGCTTGAATTCGGTGCTCTAATCCGCTCTGCCACGACACCCCACATCAGTATGCAACAGTGCTAGTGTTTTAACTAAATGAGTAACTAGCCATAACCAAATACTATGTCCCTGACTAAGGTTAAAACTGTTCACCTTATGTGTCCACTGAATGAACCATAAATGTAAATGTACCAACGGGTACAATGTTGTTCCCTAAATTTTGTGCATACAGTCTGTAACCATTAGTCGTACATAATGTTTTTATGGTGACTAAACTCACCTTGGGATCTTTTTCATAGTAGTACTGCTGTGTTCTTATCCAGCGTCCCACAAGGTGATCTCGGACAGTGTGGGCCAAGGCAATGTAGTAGTCACGTTGAGTTGCAACATTGCGATCTTTGACTAGGCTAATAAGTGAATACACAAATAAATGAAGAGTAATGAATTTCAACTTGAGATACTAAATGGCAGATCAGTTAGAATTAAATACAATTTGTTGTGCAGACTGTAAAAGTTAAAACATTTACTACAAACGTAACCACTGCTCAATTGTATACAATTGATTTCAAAACACAACAACAACAAGCAAAATAGCTTAGCAGATAAACAAATAGGCTAAAAGTAATATATGTGAGAACAATTTCAGCTAAACTGTGTTTTGAAATCAGATCCACGATACTTTTGACTGTATTCAATCAGTGTTTCCTATGGTTGATGAACTAACAATTCAAACAGATGATTGGAGCAAAGTTTCCTGAAAACCACAAACTGAAAGCGCTCCCACAAATGCGCAATGATTGCATACATCCAAATTGTGAGTTCTTTTATAGAGGTCAAGAAAAAAGCCATTGTCAAAGAATGAAAGATGTGGTCACTGAGATGAAACCATGGAGCTATCCTTTTTCCACGCTGAAACTATGGAGGTCCATTTCTATTCTACCTCCATAAGGTTTATCGCAAAAAGCAAAATATCAAGAGAGGCCGCATAGCAAACTGCCCAAACTACCTACCCACAACGCATTGCTGTTCTGAAACGCGTCAAGTTGGGACAGAACATCTTCATGTTTTAATGAGAAGAGGAAACACTGTAGTGTAGTGAAACGAATGAAGCTGGGGCCGATTTCACTAACGTCTATGTTTGCGATCATCGCTAACACACTTGCAATGAGATCACAAACCTCAAATCCATCGCAATTGCGATGTCGCTAATTCCGCGTTTCACTAAAGTCATCGCAATTGCGATGACATTAAAAGGGGAATAAAGTTTTTGTACGAGGCTAATAGTAGTGACCTTTGACATCCCGCAACAAAATCGTCGGTCGTCGCTCGAAATGAAATGGCATTGTGCAGTTTATATATAAGTCGTTGTCATGTTGGTGGCTACGAACTATTGTGGACGATGTTTAGGCATTCATTTACAAAGGGTTAAAGCATTTATAGGCCTATGGCCTCTATTTAATTTTAGATTTTAATAAACAGTTTTCGTAAATCTGTTGTTACGGTGGGGTTGATGAAAATTCTGACATATCTGTCTAATAATATAGCTTCACACTGTCAATTTGCCAATACATTACACATTTTTTCTAAAAATGATGGTTAAAATAATCGAACCCATATAGTATCTCCTTTTTACCGATATTAAGGGGCTCTTTGCTGCAGTTGCGTCGCTGATAGTTGTCATCGGCAATCTGAGTCTACCAGGTAAAAGACCGCAAGACTAAAATAATGTAGCGCCACTCATTTTACTCTAAATCACGGGCAATTTATACGTCAAAACGTACACCGCTCTAACTATAAGCACATAATGGCGCGATGTATCATAAGTTTGCGATGAAATTTTACTTTGCGACCACTAACATGTCATCGCAAGATTGTCATTGCTAAATAAAACTTTGCGACGAGTATATTCATCGTTAAGTTTTAGTGAAATCGTCGGCTAAAAATCCATCGCTAAGTTGCGATGGATTTTAGATTTAGCGATCAATTTCGGCGTTTGTGATGACCAAAACACGTTAGTGAAATCGACCCCTGTTGTGTTTATCACCATCGCCCAACTATGTTATACTCGCTGATTTTATGAATGAAGATTCTCATTCTCATTATCTGATTTAATAATAATATTATTATTCTCAATAATCTATAATATTAATAGGTGTGGCTAGTTATTTTCATACAAAATTGCCCGTCACCAATGTGCTTTCCTTTACGCAGGATTGGCTAACAAAACATGACAATTAGCAACTTATAACTTGTTGTTTGTAATAAAATTTGTCAATTTATCAACAAAGTTTGACCAACATTATAGACAGTTAACTTTACCTACAATCTGACAGTTGAATTGGTTTGTTTTCTCAAATTCACAATACAATTTGTAGCATTTAATTAGAAGATAAGTTCGAAATAAACTCTACAATAACAGGGAATGCTGTCTTAAATGTCACTGCATTTCACGTCACGGTGTCAGTACCTGAATATCTAGGGTGGCTCTAATAAATTTTCATGATAAAAATAAAGACGGAATTTTGTTGGTTCACCTGTAATGAAGATGTCGGTTAAACGTGGTCTTGAAATTGGCAACATCCTCCACTTCAGCTATCCCTCGGACGCTAATCTGTTTCTGTTTGTCCACGTCTGACTTGGGCTTAGCTGCCATCGTAAAAAGAGGAAAACTTGAGCAAAACAGACAGCCCTTCCAACCTTTTCTCACTCACGACAGGCGTACGTGCATATCAGCCGGCTAAAGTGATGACCCGCATAATTTATGCAGGGGAATTAACCCGTTAACCCAGTCACGATGTGCGCATGCACACACACGTCCGTACACATGATAACGTGATGTTGTTTTCGGGGAGGGGCATTTACTAATTAGTGGGGGGGGGGGGGGGGGGGGGGGGGGGGGGGCTCTTATATAGTACGCTTAGGAACAAATACTATTGATAAACTGTACTTCTTGGTTGAACTTGTGGCTTACCAATTTTTACTTTCATTCATTTCGTCCTATTTCAAATGCTGTGTATCCCTTTTATGCTTAAAATTATATTTATCTTTTTATGCAAATTGATTTATTTAAATTGCTGATAACATTTTGTGAAGTAAAAACGAACATTTAGCTATAATTCCATGAGTGGATAATTGGCCCTTGCCTAGTTGACTGATCATTATTAATAAATTGTCATCTAAGTTTCATAAATCATACGGTAATTAGTATTAGTTCAAACCATGGAGGAAGAAACTCACGACCGCCCGGTAATATGAAATGTGATCAAATGTTTATGACCTTAATTTCTTTTTTGACAAATCAGCTGCTTCTGTTGTGTTGTAGTGTTTTTCTTCAGTTGGCTTTAATCTTTGATTAAATAGATTGTCTTGCATATATAGTTGTTTAGTGCTTTTTGATCGGTCAATCCCAATTACTGAACCACCTTTATTTTTAATTTGATAATCAAATGTTCGGATTAACTTGTTTATATTAAAATTAATTTGCTTTGGCTGGTTTTAGTCTAATTAATATAATAATTGAAAATATGGTCTTTAAACAAACTTATCTTTTGATTCAACTGATGTTTTTTTTTTTTTTTTTTTTTCACTGTGTAAACTTTCCATATGACAAACAACATTGTATCATCAAAAGGGGTACCATTTAAAAAAAAAAGTGTTATTACCATCCAATTATTGTGCAATATGTTTTTATTAATTAAGCTTCACAATCAGTTGGTCTGTCTTTTTTAATGAAATACATTAACTTAAAAAACAAACGAAGAAATGACAATGAATAAGTGTAAAATAAACTCTTTGTGTAATACTACAATCATTCGCAAACATTCACGAAAAGCCTTTGACGCTATAAAAGAAGAAAAAATAAAAGAATTGGCAGCGGTGGGATTCGAACCCACGCCATCGTAATGACTGGTGCCTAAAACCAGCGCCTTAGACCGCTCGGCCACGCTACCTTGATACTAACTCCAGATCGTTTAATTGTCCAGTTGATAAGGTACGCCAATCCCCGTGGTTACTGTAGGAAATAATACCAAAAAGCGATTAGAAAACACCCTCTTTCATTAATTAAATCCCTTGAAAACACACAAAATATACATAAAGGGTCAGAAATGCTCTGAGAATTGTATTTTCATGCAAAAATCAAGCCCACGCATGTTCACACGTGAGCTGCGGCGCGTCTTTTGAAAGGACATTTTTTTGTATTTATTTGCGCGATCGATCTTTTCGTTGACTGACCGCAATCAGCTGATTGTGTACACGCACTTCCTGGTTGCGCACGTGGGCAGGCCGGGTGACCTTGTTTATGAATATTCACACATTTTGTCGAATCAGTGTTACGTGCTGTTTGTAATATAACGGTAGTTTTTGTTTGCAGTGCGGGTCTTTTTCCCAATAAAAATAAAACAACAGGGAATTCGCACAGAGCGGTTTCAATTTATTGCTTGTAGCCAAGTGAAATTACGCGGTCGTCTTTAAAACATTGTTTGTAACGAGGACAGGCATTTTGTTAGAATTAACGGGGTAATGGCACAAACAATAGATTAACCAATTTACCCAAAAGACAACGTAAGTTGGACCCATTGACCCTTTCTGCATATCTGAATAAAGAGAACTTTGATGTTTGTGTTTGTTAACAAAGACAGACAAATTTTGCCAAATATCCGTCCATGTTACAAACCTAATAGTAATAGCTTCAAGATAATTCTTTATATTTTCTTGAGTTGGGCCTACGCTCATAGTCGTCTTGGTAATGCAACGCAAGAAGAATAATATGAACACACAATCTGAGAAGCGTCACCACGGGAACGCTTTCATATTCAACTTTTCGGGAAGACCAAAAAAAACTTTGTCTTTTTACAAAACCACATAACTTCGAAGTGAAATGTTTCAAAAAATTCTTTCATCATTGAGAAGCTTATCAAGCTTCTATAAAAAAAAATATCAAAATTGCCATTCGTTTTTATAAGAATGATTACCAAACATACCTTCCCTTGAACTTGGCATACGGAACGTACAATTTGACAATTAAAACTAAGTTTGCTACCCACAGTGATTTGTAATAATTATGAAAGGCCATGTCAAAGGGGAAATTTTCTGGAATTTTCTGTTAAAAGAAATCAAACTAAATGCGTTTTTAGAAAAATGCAAGATGTTTAATTGCCATTTTTGATACTTACAAAAGTAACCATACACTTCATTGAACTTCCTAATGGACATTTGCATCATGTTAAGAAATTAAACTTAGGTTATTTGAAAAATTAATAATATTCTCTTATGATCATTTTTATAAACTGTATGGCAGAGCAGATATTTATACATTGAATTATTGCAAATTGTTCAAAGTCCAAGTCTTTACAAAGGCTCTAAGTGAAATAATGAAACAAATTTAAAACTATTATTATCATAATTATTGTTAGTATTATTTATTTTCTTTCTCAGTTAAATTGATAAGCATAACCCGAATGGCAGAATCGCCTAGACTATCTCCCAGGTCTCTTATATCTACTAGATATATCTGCAAAAAAAGTCACTAAATTTCAATGATTTTGTATAGTATTGTTCAATTTTGAATGGTAAAACTGAGATTAAAAAAGAGGTAACCAGGAAAAGTTGCATGCCTGGATAATAAAACAGGACCCTAAGAAGACAGCTTTTGTCTGCCATGATCAAAGTTGGTAAAAGTTGTGGTATTTGCAACTACTAAATAACTAGCAAGTTCTGCTTTCCACAACTGGGTTCATTAAAGCCATTGTACACTTTCGGTACATAAACAAAATAATTTACAGGGTTTACAGAAGGTAATGGTGAAAGACTTCTCTTGAAATATTATTCCATGAAATGCTTCACTTTTTTATATAAGTTGTGATACACGAAGTGTGGGCCTTTGACAATACTGTTTACCGAAAGTGTCCAATGGCTTTAACATGTGGTAAATATAAATATCTGTCAAAGTTTGATCAAAATCTTATGATGCGAACATTTAAACTTACACTGCTGCTATCTTTTGATATCCTTACATAAATTGCATATAATTTACATGAATAATTTTATTCTTACACAGGTTCTACACTGAATACTCTCAATAAAGGTTTATATAACTAAGACCTGACATACTTTTAATTGAAAGTTTGCAGTGGTGGGAAATATTCATTTAAATTGATACAAATGTGGAGAAATCTAACTGCAAAGAGATAAATGTACAATAGCATTCCCAGATATGATACACAAACATAGTTATAAACCACCGGTTCTTTTTAGAACCAACACATCTCACAGAGAGAATGAATATGATTCACACTGATTTTATAGCCTTAAAACTCATAAAATATGGCCGAGTTTTAGAAAAAATTACCACAACAATAAAGTCGCTCTACAACAGTTTTGAGATTAACATAGTTCACACTTGCAGTTAAAAACATGAAGTGCTTGATCTTTTCCTCCAAGTGCTTCTTTTAACAAAATTATTGATCAATTATATTTTGTTTCCTTGATATTTTTTGTTTTTGCTTGGCATCTTAGTAGGGAGTTATAATTAAAAAGGGCCTCAAAAACTGATGCTTAAAATTGATAATTTCCTCAATTTTGCGTCCCAAAAAAGCCTGTTCTTGTAGATCAAAGCTTTATTTATTCTGCACACAACTACAGATTTGCTTAGAATTATTAAAAAAATAAAAAAGTACTAAATAGCATTTTATAACTATAAAGTTAAAGAAAGTTATGCAATAAATATGCAGAGTTGCCATCTCAGTTTTCTATAAGACGTATCAATGAAGAAAGTTCCATCTTCAGGCATGGATGAACTGGCGCAAGCTGTAAACAAAAAAGAAATTACATTTTCAAAATTTGACAGACACTTAAGCAGATGTATGAAACTTCAAGTACTTAAAGGGAAGGTATACGTTTGGTAATTACTCAACACAAATATTAACTTAAAAACTGACTTAGTAACAAGCATTGGAGAGCTGTTGATAGTATAAAACATTGTGGGAAACGACTCCCTCTGAAGTAATGTAGTTTTTGAGAAAGAGATAATTTCTCACTAAAATATTAAAAGACTTCTAGCTTGTAAACACAGTCATTACACATTTTACTCATTTAGTCCAAGATAGCAATTCCTACAATGATACATTATGAGTATTTGCTAGAAAGGAAACAAACAATTAAAGTCAGTGGACACTATTGGTAATTACTCAACATAATTATCATCATTAATCCTTTCTTGACTACGAGTAATGGGGAGGGGTTGATGGTATAAAACATTGTGAGAAACAGCTCCCTCTGAATTGACGCAGTTTTCGAGAAAGAAGTAATTTTTCACCAATTTGATTTCGAGACCTCAAGTTTAGAATTTGAGGTCTCGAAAGCAAGCATCAGAAAGCACACAACTTCGTGTGACAAGGGTGTTTTTTCTTTCATTATTATCTTGCAAACTCTCGCTGACCGATTGAGCTCAAATTTTCACAGATTTGTTATTTTATGCATATGTTGAGATACACCAAGTAAGAAGACTGGTCTTTGACAATTACCAATAGTGTCCACTGTCTTTAAGCAAACATCAATACCTCCATCATTTGTTGAGCACTCTTCTGTATTTCACTCATCAGAGATTCCGTCTCCTCTTCTTTGTTGGCCATTTTGGCGACAGTGCACAGTACTTGGAGGTAGAGGAGTTGTCTACAGATGGCTTGGAATGGTTTACTATGGCCGGATAATCCATAAAATGTACCTCCTTGAAATGATAAAAAGGAAAACAAAATGGCAGCTGTGAATGTGAAAGTACTTGGACAAATTTAGAAGTAGGGTGAGGTTTGAATGCAGACAGGCGAACGGCTGAAATCATTACATGTATATCAAAAGCAATTTTATCTAAAAGATTTTGGTTTCATTCTGTACAAAAGGAAAACCTGAAGTTTTTTTTGTTACATGATTTGTTTGATACAGTTTATTTATATATTTCAAACCCATTCAATTATTTAAGGCAATGAAGAAATTATCAACAACAACCATCTTTAAGAAGTAATAGCAAAATTCTTGTTTATAAAATGAATCAAAGATTAAAATTAATCAAAGATTAAAATTAATCAAAGATAAAATTAATCAAAGATTAACAGTAACAATCTTAGTTACATTGTTTCAACTTCTACCAATATCAGCTTTTAAAAATAGTTAACATTAAAAAGAAATTTATCAAAAATAATGTAATTTAATAACTGTAACAACATGTTGAATTTAATTGCCAAAACTACCTTTACTAATCCAATTCTCGGGAACAAAAGATTTTGTTTATGTCAAAAATTGTAAACCAAATTGATGAACACTATCAATGTTAATCAAATAGTCAAATTTTGGAAACCTTCCAATGCAAGCAACTTACCGAATGCAATAGAGCAAGACTTGAGCATATCTCTTGTTTCGTCCAGCTCCTCTAGAGATTGTTTGAGCTGGGTGAAGCCCTCGTACCAACCACTTAACCACGTTTTGAAATCTTCATCTCTCTGTCTCTTCTCAATGAGGTCCTGTAATTTAATCGAAATCATCTCATTCATTCTACGCAAACTTAAAAAATACAGTTTTGGGTAAAAAAAACTGGTCTAAAGAAAAGTCATAGGGTAAAACAGTCATGTAAAGAAAGATACAACAACAAAGTCCTGTCAAGGATGAGGCAGTCACTATTTACAGACAAACTGTTTAGTATGGGTGTACATGCACAGATTTACCCAAACCAAATAGAGTTGTGGTATTGTGCCCACCAGATATATCTCAGAGAGGCTGATTGGATTTGTACACAAAAGTAAAGTAAGGATGTCTCCGTCTACACAAAAAACTAGATCCCTTTTGGTGAGGGTCCTTGACTTCAACATTTAGACACTGCACAGTTGATTGGGTTTGTCAACTCCCTTGAAAATGTTACCAAGAGCAGGCGGGTTACAAATGCAGTTTTTTGGGGGGGAATAAAAAGTGGTGGAAAGTCTTACCACAATCTCAGCGTACAATATCCTTGCCTCCATCACTCCCTCAGCATAGATGTTTGGACTTTCTTGATCAAACAGGTGAGTCCCACTAAAGAGATGAAATAGTTTATGCAAATTTAAAAGCTAAAGGATAAGAATCATATCAACAAGTCAAATACATGTATACACATTCTTGTCTGGCTGGGGCATAAGGCAGGCCCTTCGTGCATAAAGTAAGAACACTACAAAAGTTGGCAATACATGATTGTCCCTTGGTTTCCTCTACATCCACTGCCTAAAGTCCAGTTCACACTTCCTGCGAACGCGAAGCGAATGTTGACGTTAAAAAATCACAACGAATAATTCGCAGCAGTTCAACTCTGCTCAACTTACTTGTGAATATCGCTGCGAAAGGAGAATTGTGACGTCAAATTCACATCAAATTCGCATGAAGTATGAACCAGGCTTCATTGTTGCAAACATTTCCACACAAACTTACCATGTAGAAGAATGCTGCTGGTTGACAGTACCATATACGTCTAATGATCCCAGCAGAAGGCAAAGCGCTAAAGACATGAATCTTGAAGACCAGGAGAACATCGTGCAAATGTAGTTGATAAGAACCTACAATTGGGAGAAGAAACAAAAAGTTACTTGAGTAAACAACCCATGTCAGACATTTTCATGTTTTAGGTAGTCTTGGTGCAAGCGTGACTGTTCATTATCACTCAACTATCGCGATTCCCTCTGCGTGCACATTACTATCCAACAATAGCGGGCGCTGTGAAGATTCTGCCCAGATCTCCCACCACATCACACAAAACTTGCCGACGGGTTCACGGCTTCCAGAGAATGCCATCTATTGGTGCAATAGTGGCAATGTGTGCAGTGTTGAGTGTATGGTAAGCCCTATGGTTTTATAGTGTTTACCGAATCCACAAGAATGGCTTGCACCAAGCCTAGTATTCAGGTGGCTTCAAAAACAATTGGTATGGGCTCGTTCATAGACCCTCCTTGTGTAACAATTGAAAATCGCTATACACTGACCTGCTGTGCAGCATTACTGTGAAGAAGTTTGAACTGAGGACAACTGGCCCCTCTTGGTAAACGTTGAGAGACAAATCTTGCAGCTGCAAGACGAATGCCTTGGGCTTCATCTTGAAGGAGGCATAGCACAACATTCATCAGACTGCAAGGGTAAAGAAATTTGCAAACAAAATTTATTTGATAAGAAAATGCCAAATAACTTTGGAAAATTTTGTTCACAAGATTTAAATTATATATTTGATTTGCAGTAACACCATGTGTGTCTACCTGGTAGGTGGATTGTTATTCATTTGAGAACTTGTCTTGCTTAATATTACAATACCCCGGAGTTGATTTTCAGAATTCGGGAGAGTTTTCAGTTCTGAAAAAACTATCCTGCTTTTTAATTTCTACCTGTGCAGAAGGGGACTACTGATGATGACTAAAGCGAACTAGTCGAAACATTGAGACCAATAGGAGACTTTCCAACGCTAGGTGGCAGCAGACATACCGGGTAAATTTCCATTGTTTACGTAGTTCTGAACATGCGCATAATTCTGAGAACAATGGATTTACCCGGTAAGTCTGCTGCCCTCTATCGTCCCAGAAAGTCTCCCATTAAGAACTCCGCGGTAATAATAATAATAATAACCTTATATAGCGCTTTTTACAAAAGTGGTAGTGAAGTTAAGAACGAGAAGTCCCCTCGATCCACTAAAGCAAAAGGGTCAGAGTGTACTAATCGAAAATTTGAAAAGTTTATGAAAAGTTCTTTTTTCAACCACTGGTTCTTTTCATAAACAACACTACTCGAAAGAGATTTTCACATGATGTAACCACAAACCTAACCTTATATCATTCCTTCACAATGGATGATTGAAACAAACTTACTCAAGGGATGTCTCAAGTCTATCCTCTGTATGCTCATCAGCTATTTTCCTCCACACCAATGCTGCAGCAATCCTGACTGACTTCACAACAGCCAATCGGATCGTCTCACTCTGAGAGGGATCACTGTACGTAACCATCCAGGCACACCACTGACCAATGAATTGCCAACTGTATAAGGGAATAAGAAAAATGGTTGACTCTTTGTTCATTTATCAAGTAAGGTCCATTATCAAGTCAATTATCCAGTTTATTTTAAGTATCAAATGGTCACCAAAACAAATCTGCATATTTTATGGTGTAACCATCTATGTAGATTTATAACCTGACTGCATTTATCTACATAGTTCACACTGTCTTTTTAAAGTTCAGTATCGGGGTATATATGAATTGCAACTACAGCTATGGCTTTGTTGTTGCCAAGGGTGCTGGCAAGGATGTCCTATACTTCAATGCATGATGATGTGGAAATCTAGCTGCAGCCGTCCCTATAGCCGGGAATAGGCCTTAAACAACTCAACAAACGAAGACAGAAACTGTTATTGTCATTTACATACCTGTCTGTGTTTGACTGCATATGGCACAGAAGCATCTGACCAATAGCAGGCAGTGCAGCACCACACAAGCCACTCCCCCTTTCACCATCAGCCAATCTGGTTAGAGTTTCCCACAAGGGTGACCAATCACAGCTGGATATTTCTTCCTTGTCCTCTCCATTCTTCAAGTCTACCCACAGTGTCAGCACTTTCTCTAAACATGTGGATTCCAATTCCGAATTCGTAACCAAGTTTGTTAACTCTTCGATGAGTCTCGAAACAGCTCCAGTTTGAAGAAATTCCAAACCATACGATTGCAAGCAATTAAGAGTTGCTAATTTTATGTCCAAGTCCTTCGATGTCAAAAGCATCTGAGCTGTAGCAGCAAGATTGGACGTTGAAGGTTCAGAGGTCAATGATGAAAAGGTCAATCGAGCAGTTGTCATGACCCTGTTTAAAGTAGCTAAGCCAACCTGCAAGTAAAATATGTAAAATAAAATTAATTAATGTGGTTCAGTAATACAGCAGTCAACGTAAAAAAATTAATACAGACAGATTAAATTAATAATTTGATAAACACAAACAAATAATAAACATTACTTTGTCTTTTAGCTGGTAACCTGTTTCTGCTAAGCATTTTCTGCATTCAATAGATTTTGAGTTCAGCAGGTCTATCATATTGGCCCAGGGTAAAAAGAGGTAAGCTAGGTTGATCTAGCAGCAGGTAGCCTATTTTGCATAATATAACATAGTTCCAAACGTTTTTGATACTATTTGAGTATATTTCTTTTGTCATTTGAGTGAATTGGATTGGCTGTTTTTTTTACCTGGAATGGTTGAATACCTTCAAAGTACTCAGTCGCTGTATTACTCATGTCAGACAGCAACTGTGTGGCCCCTGAATCAGCACAAGTCTTCTCACACTCTGATATGACAGCCATGGTCAGATTGACAAACACTGCTCTAATGAGAGCACATGGGTTAGTAAAACCAGCTATCCATGTTCTGGCAGCCAGCTTGGCCTGGATGGTAATGAGGTCTTCCTTTTGGATACTGGAAACAAAACAAAACAAAACAGACAATTGTAAGCTAATAGTTTTGCAATATAGCATTCATGGCAATATGTTATGAAGATGTGCTAAACATAATGCTAAAAAATGTCTTTGAATGATAAAAGACGTAATTGAAAATTGAACGACAATATTCACTGTAAATTGTAGTATTTTATTTCTCGCTACATTGTTGAAAAACATTCAGAAAGTTCACCGAAAATCCAGAGCGAATATAATCCCTAACAGGAATACACAATCTGAGATTGCAGTAACGCTTCTCCTATCATAATCTGAGAAGCGTTACTGCAGTAACGCTTCTCATATCCAATTTTAAGTGCATAAAAACTGATATCTTTTACATAACTACATGACCAAGTGAAATGTTGGCTTTTAACCAAAAGTTTTTATTGGCACTAATTTAGGAGACCTTCCCAACAAGAAATCAGTAAATCAAATAATGCGTCACAACCCCATACCTTCTATTTTGGACGGCAGCTTCAAACAACTTCTCCAGCTGCAGTAAATCTCCATGGAGACGGTTGAAAGCTCTGACGGCTCCAGCCTCTATTGGTAGATTATCAATGATCTCAATCATCTGATTGGACATCTGACTCTGTGGTATGAGGGGGACCAGGGAACGGGCTGCTAGCTCACGCACTGGGTAGATTGGACTGCTTGCAAGACGTCTCACTGGCTCCAAGAATGCAGACAGTAACCTGTGAAATACACATAATTATTTCTTAATATATGGTTGGTTTCCTCTGGATAGTACTCTGGATATTTCATAGGTTTCATCGGAGTGTGGGTTCGAATCCCAGTCGTGACACTTGTGTCCTTAAGCAAAATGCTTTACTCTTATTGCTTTTCTTCACCCAGGGGTATAAATGGGTACCTATGAGGGTAGATGCTGCTATTGTATATAAAAAAGCCTTTGGAGCGCCATAGCAGTCCAGGGCTGTATACTCCCCAGGGAGTTGAGAAAGATTTCAGGAATGTTATTGATCCAATGACCAGGGCACTTATGTCAAGCGCAATGCATTATATAACAACGTGTTATTATTAATCTCTAAATGGCAATGACAGAGAGAATTAACAAGATGAAATGAACAAGCTAAAGGCTGTAGTATGTGGTTTCAAAAAAAGATTTATACAAATTTGGCCTAGCATTTCAAAAAGAACATGGCTGTCAAACAACATGTCTTCCTTGCTACAACAAAACTTACTCATTATCTTCATTGCCCACTCCAGGGCCGAGTTTGGAGAGTAGAGTAAGTACAGGATGCAGACTTGGATGAAGAAATAATCTGCCAATATCACATCCTGGTCTCATTTCTTCTTGAACGTCTTCGAATCCATTCTTATCCTCTGACTTCCCTCCTCCACTTCTCCCTGTGGTGATTGGCTGTCCTACATTGGCATTTTCCTCTCCCATGTCTTCTACGTCTATGCTCTGCTCTTTTCTTATGCTGGTATCAAACTTCCCAACCTCATTCAGAAGGAATTCTTGGAGATCCGGATAGCTACGGAAGAAGGTGGCGGCAGACATGGCGTTGACCTGGGAGTGCTCATCTTGCACTTTCTTTTGTCCAAAGATGCGATTAGTTAAAGTGCCTTTGTGGAGAGTAATGAAATAATGAAGAAAACTTATTTTAACTAAATCCTTTTGATAGAAATAGTACACAGGAATAAAAATTACATTTAAAGTTTGTTATTGATTGAAACTAACTTGTGCAAAATCAGTCCAGACTTGATGTAAAGGTTACCAGAATCAAACATATTTGCTTTACTTTGTGTACAGGAATGATTTAGTTTTCGTACAAGATTTGTATTATTGTATTTATTTATTTATTAATTCTGGTTGTGAAAGGGAGGATACTCAGGAGCGCGAACTTAATCATTTCATTAGCCAAGAACACCCTGGAGAGAAGACAGTTTTAGTGGTAGGTAAACCCCAAAGAAGTATTCAAGAAACACCCATAGGGACTGAAAACCCATTTAGTGGCCCTGGCAAGAAAGGCAAGGAAATATACCCTTATGCCAACCCGACTGCCCTAGCAAACAACAAACTCACCAAAAAGCCTCATTGAGCCATTTCTTATTGTCCAACAGGGTGATGCGAATCCACCTATGGCCAATTTGACTGCTTCAGAGCAATGTCTTAATATGTCAGTGCCGACAGACGAGCAGCGAAAGAGTTCCATTAGGATGTTTAAGGCATGGGATTGGGGAAGGTCCTGTTTGTCTGAGGGGTCCAAGGGGAGTGGCTGAGATGCTATCTTCATGAGGCTGTCCATGGTATACGCTAGGAGCGGTCTCTGTTGCATGGACAAGAACGGAAAACCATAATAGTAACAAAAATATAAATATTTAATGTTGCTGCTGTTAGCTTTTCTTTATGCTTAAACAGCTCCATGAAAAATGGGCCCAAGTCTGGCTTTATGCAATCTTTATTTCAATATAAACCACAAAATCAATATAACCCCCAAAATCAATCTTTATTTCAACAGAAAACAGCATGTGCTACATCAGGCTGTAGATTAACTCTTCATTAGAGTTAATCTACGGAGTTGTTTCAGTCAAGTTTGACTTCACTACAACACAACTGATTGCTCACATCTAAAGAGGCAATACACAAAAAGAAAATGTAATCGGCGTACCTCTCGTCCTCTTGGCTCAGCACTGACAATGGATTCTACCAACAGAGGCAGCCCTGCACTTTTCTTTGTGAATGATGATTCCGCTGCTTCATTGGTGACTAACCCAAGCACCTTATCCAGTACGATCTTGGGTAGGGACTGTAGTTTGGGTTGCTGACTGGCCAGCAGTCTGGAGCAAAGCTTTGCAAAGCCCTGATTGCAGCCGTCTATGGCACCCTACACAAGAAAACATATTTGGTTATGTTATAAGAGTGGAAAAACCAGGATCTTTGTGCGGGCTGTATAAAAGAGATCATCTGAATTGCTAATACACATGTACATTATGATATGTAGAGCAATGGTAAAACTGGAAGACCGCGTACATAGGGCTAGAACGCTCAGTTGGTAAGAGAGCCGGCATGTTAATCTGGAGGACGTTGGTTCAAATCCAGCTCTAGTAAATTTTTCTTTGTGCAACCCCAAATCAATAAGCCTTTTTGAGATATGGCGGACACAATGCTATAACACTGTAAAGTGGTGGTAAATTTGTGCGTATTGACCATAGAAATAGAACGTATGTTATTCAGTGAAGTGCGCATTTTAGGCAACGCAGCGTTTACACGTAAACCTAATGATCACCCATACCTCAAAAAGGCTTATGGTAAAACTGGTACTATTTACATTACATTATTTACCTTGTGCCTGCATCGTGTAAGAATCTCCACCAGTAAGTTGGCCATGAGGGTCAATTGGTCAAAGGTCAATACACCATTGTCACGGTCATGACTTTTTAATGGCATCGTCTCTACTATGGCTCCTATGAGCAAACTACATTCCTGCGACAAAGACCAAAGGAAAAAGTAAACATATGTTTATCAATCATTTTTTCTAATCTTACCGTTACTTCCAATACAATAATAGTAATGGTTCCTTTTACAGCACTAATTTGCATCACTCAGTGACGCTAAAGGCACTTCAACATTTAGTGTTTTCTTGAAAGGTATTGTGGAGCTACAATTTTGAAGCCAATCAAACCAGGAACACTAAGGCAAACCTCTTCTTTTTTCAAAAAAAGCACTGGGCTCTTTTATGTGCATTACACAACACAAAGGACCAATGGCTTTACGTCCCATCCAAAGGACCCAGCAATAATGGATAAGTGTTTTGCTAAGTGTCACAAGGGTTACAATCAGGACTCGAACCCACACTCACACTCTAAACAGAATCACTAGAGGTTGAATTTGGTGCTCTTACCCCCTCGGCCACAGTATGCCAATTTTAATGGAACTTTTAGTAAACTGAATGTGAATGTTTTACTGTTCCTTTTCCCCTTTATCAAATTTACAGATTGCAAGGTTTTTAAGTCAAAATGTATCCTGTGAAACAAAACCTTAACAAATTAGGATGGATCACCTTCAGATTGAGCCAACAACAAGCTAGGATCAACTGATGCTCTTCAGACAGCGACATCATCTTATCTTCCCCCGCACCATCATAATCATCATCATCGTTGATCCGGTAAGCAGCCATCTCTGTTATCAGCCCCTCGATGGCCTCTCCCATCTGGCAAAACGAGGGCGCCATTCCTGAGCTACCGCCCGCGCCAGAAACATCCTTCTTGGCTGACACAGGAGATGTCTTCTTCTGCCCTGATAGAATGAGGAGGATGAATTGAGTGATGTCTTGGAGAGTTGCGAGGAGCTTCTCGACCAGCGATGACCAACCATCGGAATCCGAGATGAAAATCTGCTGTAAAGATGTTGGCTGGTCAGTTATGCAGCTCTTGATGGCTCGTATTAAACCTGTAAAGATACCAGAGTGATTCTTTTAAGAGAAACAGATCTAAAACTCGGAGCGATATGAAAATTAAACCAGGATGTAAAACCAAATCTAAAATAAACACTTAAAATAAACCACTTTTACAAATTAATAACTTTAACTTAAACTCAATAAGAAACAACACAGGATAGACAAGTTCACTGAAATGAAATTCTAACCGTAGTAACTAGTACAACCACGACAACAACAGCTTTTAGGTTTCAATTTAAAAAATTTGGTATAAAAAACAAAAACCTTTTCCAATAGCCCTTTAGCAACTTGAAGCTTAATTGAGGAGTTGAAACCTAAAAGCTACGGTTAGAATTTCATTCAGTGAACTTGTCTATCCTGTGTTATCTTCCACTCAAGTCAGTGTCCCAAAATTGATGCTACAAGGGAAAACGGAGTTGAAAAATAGGAAAATTAGATGATTGTGTCGAAGGCAATTGCTCACCGTGCATCGGCGTTACAGAAGCAGCTTGTAGAAGATTCTTTTTGCAGCACTTAAGCTGATAGATAAGACTCGTTAGCAGACTCTCTATGAAGTTGACGGTTCCCCTCTCTGTGGAAATGCCGTTAGATTTCACTGGTGAGCTCGGAGAAGACCTGCTTGCATTCAGTGTTTTAACAACAGAGTGTCTTTGGAAAAAGAAAACAATTCAATGTCAGCTTCTACACATATAGTTTATATTAGCCAAGCAAATAAGCCAATCAATATTTTTATTTAAAGGGAAGGTATGCATTTTGGTAATCATTTTGGTAAAATTAATGGCAATAAAAACATTTATTTGGAGGCCTACATCAGCTTACAATAGTATAAAGCATTTTGATAAACATTTCACTTCGAAGTAACATGATTAAATGTAAAAAGATAGCAGTTTTTATGGCCCAAAATTTCATTCTGAGACCTGTTTCTGCAGTAACATTTCTCAGATTGTGTATTCCCATTAGGGATTATTTTTCCTGCTTGGGCATATTTGCTCCGGATTTATAGGGATTTCTCAAATATTTTAACATTTAATAAATGTTTAGAAGTTTTATTGTATGATTAAAACGGTTCAAAAAACCAGTAACTCTTCTCGCATTCCCATGTTGTTTTTACCAACACAGAGTAACTCACAAGAAGTGAATCAAAAACACTCACTTGTAAAAGATCATCTTTGACAGTAATGCCCCTGCCTCGCTCTCCTGTAGTTTGGGGCTAGACACAAGTTGCAGGGCCCGGCAGAGGATCTCCGAGGATGATGTATAGGGATATGAGGCAGAGGACGGCAAGGCAGTAGGGAAGTAGGTGGACAGGAGATGATATGATGATGACCTCAGGTCATTCGCGCTATCTTGGATACACTCAAGAAGGATAGAGGCATTTCTAGATGTATAACAAAATACATAGATGACAAAAAAAAATATGGTTTTGTCATGCATTGATTTATGGGCACTGAACACTATTGATTTCAAAGTTTGAAGAAAACCCATGACCATCTGCATAATAACTGACAGACTCCTGAGAAAAGGCCACTATACTGCTATGATCTCATATAACAGTAAACACAGTGTAGAAATCATTAAAACACTATATTACAACCAGGCCTCTAATTAACCCATGGCGCCAACAGAAATTGCCTAGGTACCTTGTGCTTTTGCTGTGGTGCCCTTTGCAAACTTCTAATAAGTTTTCCTCATACAATAAAGTGACCCTTACAAGAGGAAAATTGACAAACCCCTTTCAAGAGCGAAGTTCAAGACCTGTTACTTTTATCTATAAAAACTTATACTTATATAAGTTGTATTTTACAAATGGTGACATACCTTTCAGAAAGCAAATTGCATTTCCCGTGATCAACAGCCCAAGTCATGACATCACCTGAAACAGCTGTTCAGATATTGAGGAAAAAATTAGTTTTTAGTAAATATTATGTGCAGGCATGAAGCATCCTGTCCGAGTGGATCTAGTGAGGCAAAATTGAAGTGTTGTCATTGACCGAATGATGCCTGTATAGATATCAAGGAGCTTCTGGGATCAGTATCTTTTGGGGCCGGAGAAGTGAATCAAAGAGCATGATTTTCATCAAGGTTGAAGAAAATCACAACTTTGTTCAGCATGCATAAAAGTCTGCAATATCTCATACCTGTAAGCTGTTGCACTTTTAAACTACAACTCACCCAAAATTATTGCCATCCAATGGAGAAATAACGCATCAGTTTGTGATATCAAATAAAATATACATTGCCACTTATACTTATTGTGTTAAAATTATTCCAACCACGAAACTACGAACCATTCTTCTCTTTCAGTTTATCCCTGGCCATCAAGTTGTCAAACATAACCCCAAGAATCTCCATAGCAACTCGTCTCCGCTGGTAACAAGCTCCCGGAAACAGTGACCCAAAGCATACTTCCATCAGACAGTCCAAAGCGTCTACGGCTCTGAGCAGTTTTTCAGTCAACACATCAATCTTTTCTCTGATCTCATCAGCTTGTGAAGTTCTTTTCTCCGACACTTTCATTCCGCCCCTTTTGACATCCATGGGGTGTGCCTTGTCAGTCGGACACCGATCGTCAACAGATGATTCGAGTTTTGTTTCCAACTTTCTCAAGTTTTTCAGGAGACCTAGACCGCCGTCACATAACCTGCCGACAAAGACGATTATGTTGTGGCGAAGACAATTGCGGAATTTGGCCGAATCGGAGTTCAGGAGGTGTGGGAATGTCCTCTTGAGAAGAAGCATCTCAGATGGGGTAGGAAGCTCAGATTTCTTGGGGGAGCAGCAGAGTAGACTTAGAGAGTCACCTTGGATGTCATTTTCAGGGTGCCAGAGACCTGCCGAGACAATGTCCATGTATTTCTCCTAATATAACAAAGGGAAAAGACATTTACGTTTTCTAAACAGTCCGTCTTAATATTTTAAACAATTACAATCCCTAAATTAATCAACTTAACAAGTTAAGCATTCTTTTCAGAGTCTTGCAAGTTTTGAAATCTATCCCGTGGCAGTAGAATAAAAAGCAAGACCTAGTTTCCCAAGAACAAAATCTACAAAGCAAAGTAGATATATACATGGCGTTACCACAAACAATACCACAAACATTGATACCTCACCATGCAATCCCCCCAAAACTATATAAGTTATATATTTTAAAATAGTATATAAATACAATAAAGTGTGATCGGTACAGTCAGAAATACACCCACTTGACCAAGAGTTTGGTAAATTTGGAAATGTGATTTGTCAATGGACATTCTGTGAAACTCACCAGCCAATCAGACTCCAGGGTGTTATTGCACCGTGCAGTTTTCAGCAGGATGATACGGGCATGTAGGCGACGTACATCAGTGTTATCATTGGGTGGCTCGTTATCCAGGCTCTTCATGAGTAATGAGAAGACACCAGGGAAGCTCTTGATCGCAGATTGAATCCAGGAGTTGGACGTGTGATACCTCACTAAACTATATCACCAGAAGGAGAACAATATACTAGAGTTGTGATCACAAGAAAAATGAACTTCTCTTAAAATCACCATAATTACTACTGTTATCTTTGTAAACAAATTTTATGAGAGATAACCTAATATCACAAGGCTGGACAGCCTCTTCGAGGTAAGGGCTACAGATTTGGACGGTCGACTCAAATCAACTGTCACCAGAGGCATGTTGCCACCTACTCCTGGGAGTGAAACAGGGTTACCCCGTTCACAATCCATTTGGATGTAGGCAACAGATCATCCACAAGGAGCCTTGCTGGTAGAGCAGATTGCACTACCCTCCACCTTGTTATCTAGCAATAAAGTGTCATGACCGGGATTCGAACCCACACTCTGCTGATGACAACACCAGAGCTTGGGTCCGGTGAACTAGACCGCTAAGTTCAAGGAAATGCTTCTTTAACTAGATAGAAACCAATTCTGATTATAGTATATTCCTTTAGATATTTACAGCAACACAACATACCCGTCATCGTTGCACAGTCCCTGCAGCATCACTTGCTCCCAGATGCTCCCCCACCTCTTGGTCAATTCCTCTTTATCTTCCTGCGTCCTCTTCCCAACAGACTCCTTCCCAGGCATCATCTCCTTCCCCATCTTCCTGACCAAGGCATTGTGCAGCTCAGTCACAGCAGCAGCTAGATAGTTAGTCCCTAGGCAGTGCAGCAGCTCCCTGGGCAGACCTGGGTGCAGTGTTAGAAGGTTGATGGCGTTGCAGTGGGGAACAAGGCGGGACATGAGGTGGTAGCGTCCCTTGACGTGCCATGCTGTACTCAGCAGAGTTGAGATGATGGATTCTGCAAGCTGTGTAGATTGTACAAAGAAATTTGAATCATTATGTGATAAATATACATTAGACCAGACTAATTCAATTTAAACCATTCTGCATTCTAGCTACAATCTCCTATTTACTCAACCAAAACACTGAACTAAGACATTGTTTAGCTGGAGTCATTGAATCACATTCAAAATTTACTCATTAATATAAACAATAGCTGTGATAGCACTTTTTACAATAACCGTTTTACATTAATGCCCTGGTCATTTGGTCAATAACATTCCTGTAATCCTTTTGCAGAGAAGACACTGAAGAAAATTCAGTTTTAGATGTTTTACCCACGTAGTCACGTAGGGACTGAAAAACCCGATCCACATACAAGGCTCCTGTCCAGGTGTCCAAACGGGGTTCACAGAGGTGAAAGGCAGGGACAGAAGTCACTGAACCAACCCGACTGCCCTACTAGCTGTAATACCTGAGAGTCAGCAATTCCCAGAGCCTTAGCCTCCTCTTGATGAATGACCAGTAACGTTGCTAAGGATGATCGGATCATCTCAGCCACTCCATCCACCGGGCTCTGCCATTCTCGCCACACTAGCTTCAGAATGGCCTGGGTCTGAGTTGAATCTCTGTCAAACAGCGGAAGACGTGGATGGGTTGAGTTTTTCTTTTGGATGATCGGGAGGAGGGTTTTCATGACTTGAAGGTACAGACTCAAGGCTGTGGGGTTGAGACCGAAAAATCTAAGAGTAAAACAATTTTTTATTGACTAGAGGTATCGATATAGACGCGCTGCCCCTAGCAGCGAGACTCTAACAGCAGTCATACTAATTTGACTGAGGTAATCTTGACCTACAAATCCATAACAAATCATCTCCTTTATGTTTTAAGTGAAAGACACTTTTAAGCAATTTACACTCATTCCTTAGACTATTGTTTTCCATCATCAAGGAAAAGGACACTGAATTAAAATCAAGTGATTTTCATGGAAACTAAGACATTTTAGATGAAATAATTCTTAAAAATTCTGGTAGCAATAAAGATTAATGTACTGTAGCCTGTTCAGTTTAACAGTCAGCAAACTATTTTGCTCTGACAATTACCAGTCTTATAATACACAAAGGAAAGTTACTATTAGTGAACGTACCTTCACTAGTATGATATTTCAGTTCCCCTGAGGCATCCTTGCATAGGTCACATATCAATGGGAAGATCACATGAGTAGAAAGAATTTGTTGCTGTAAAAAGAAATGGGGGGAAAACAGAAAATATGCAGTAAAACAAACTTGTTTTATTCTTAAAGCAATATTTATGCCTGGGCAGTTCTTTGCAGTACCTGATGCTAATTAAAAATCCACCTCAAAATCACCTTCTGTAAAAACCTGTGCACGACTTCAGCATACCTGGTAGTGTTACACATTATGCAAGGGGGTTTGATTTCTATAGAACCCTTACACAAAGTGAAACGCACCTACGAACAATGCGCTTTTTCAACCATTTTTGAGAGGCAAATCTTTTGGGCACACATTTGTGAAAGATTTTGACTCCCACAATGTCTGACAGGATAGGCGGTAGTAAGTGCGTTGTGCAAGGGGTCAATATAAATACAAAATTAAGAACAAAATCTGCTAAAACTAACCTTGTCATTACGAGACACATCTTCGAGTAGAATAGCCTTGTCACAGCATGTCAATACTCCTCTTGCTATTGCTACTTGTGGAAAGACCGTTGATGCTGGTTGAAGGGCAGTAGTGAGTGCAGGGACTGTCATGTTACCAATCTGTAGATTTTCCTGGCCACCAGTAGCTACAAAATTTGACAAAATAATAGTAAATGAGTGTGTAAAATGTCGAACTTGCAGCTGAGAAGCTGAATTGCAAAGGACGCAGCTACAACGTGTTCGGGCTGCAGGCATTTCAGGGGTGCCAATGGCAGCCTTCCACATCAACCATTATATGACCAGGGGGCACAGCGAGAGATCAAAAGTGTTTTTTTTTCCAAAGGGAGGAAAACCGGACAGCCCGCAAGGAGAGAACCAACGCAAAACTCTACTCCAATATGGCCTTAGCCAGGAAACGAACCCGGGCCACACTGGTGAGGCAGACCATAAAGGAATAGAAGCAAACAGTATCTAGCTATTACTACCCATCACTACTTAATAACTCACTTGAATATCTGTTGATTAGACTATTAACTGCCTGAGCTGCTAGTTTAGGTTGTGGGGCAGAATTCAGCATCATAGCGAAGGTGCTTCCAGCCATGAGACCACAGTCCTTGGAAAACCGCTGTAAACAAAACGCACAAATGATTTTGTGAAAAATGCAGGTGTAGGTAATCAACTTTTCAAGTGCGAAAAAAAAAGGGAAAATCACTTTGCAAAAAAAAGAGAGGAAATAAGCTGTAATGAGTAAATTGGTAATTGTGTACCAAAAATGTCAGTTACATGTTTCAGCAAACCTTGCTTGAGCACTGGGATGAATGAGTATTTCATTACGAGCAACAAGGTTTTAGATATTAAAAATGGCTTGCCGACAACATTATTATATCATACATGATATAAGAAACTTATCAAATTATATTTTATTTCACTTGGTATCAAGGCCCATTTTGATGGCTCTGTCTACGGTAAGCGAAGAATCGTGCTTACAGAAGTTGGGAACTCTGTGCTTACATCAAGCGCATTTCACAGATTAGCATGGGATTTTTGCTTGTGTGCTTGCATACTCCATGCTACTATGCATTCTTCACTTCCGCAGCTAGCGCAGAGATTTTGTGCTTTCACAGTAAGCGGAGAATGATGATTGTAAGTGCAGAATTCAGCGGTAAGCAGAGCCACATAATTGGGCCCAGATCCAAAGGTGGATTATGAATACCTTGTCTTCAATCAGAATGACCAATCCTGAAACCATCTGGAAAAGGTCTTCATAAACGTCGCTCCGTGGACTGGTGCTTTCCCTTGGCTGCCAGAGCAGGGGTCCAAGGTTCTCTTTAGCGTACTGGCAAATCTTCAGAAACACCTGAAACAAGAAGTGCACCATGAACCTTGAACTGCAACATTCCAATGGCCTTTAGTATTGTGTCAAAAATGAGTGCCAGCAACACACCGCAATCCTGCTTTTTCTCTTCTTGGAATTCAAAAACATATACGTATAATTTGGCTGAAGAACCTTGTGAATAAAAAGCATCAAATTCTTCAAGCAAGGTACAATGCATAGCTTTATTTATCGCAACCTGTGTATAAAGAACTATACAAACTTACAACTAATCATTCATTTTAGCTGCTGCTTACCTTGGTTGCTTGATAGCAAATATCTGCAGCTGGTATCTTGCTCGAGTGCACATGGTCTATTTCTTTAGTTCGTCGGCCAATTTCACCGCTGAGTGTCCCGGCCACAGACGATAGTACTAGGGCAAAGTTTTTTGTAAGGTAATCCCGAACAATATTGCTGGTTTCAAGAAGGCTAGAAACTGCAGGGAAGACAGTTGATGAATCAGTTTTAAAACAAAATGAAATTTGTTAGCTCTATCTAGGACTTTTTCCACTGTGCTGTACATGGTTACAGAGTCCTCCGGGGCGTCCAAAATCCCACCGCCCAAAAAAGTGCACTGCCATGGAATGTTAATCCAGTGAAATAAGTTGCTTGTAAGATTTGAATTATGGAGCTGTGATAATTTTCCGCCCCAAAATGGACCCTCATACCCAGGGTGTCACTATGGTTTTTTTTACAAAAGTGAACAGCCCCCTTCAAGGCCATTTTAAAAATATATTTTGGGTATTTTTGTGTATAATCCTGGTAGTCAGATAGTCAGGGTTCGATAATGGTTTCACTTTTGACTACGTTCTGTGAGTTATCTCACTGTCTCTACATGTAACTATTACAGACCTACACAGTTTTTACAAGAATCGTATTGATTTAGAAAACACGTCTGTGTACTTGCATTAAAACTACATTAAAAATTGCATTAAAAACTACACAACACCTTTGGTTAATGCTTCAGCACTCAACCCGCCTCTGGAATCGAGTGGGACGAGCAACTTGTGCAAACATTCCTCAAGATGGCTCCTCGTTTCTGGTCGTAGACTCATCAGTATATCCAGTGCCTGAAAACAAGAGAAAGAGTTGTTGCCATTATAAATGTGTTGGAAAGTTTTAATTATTAATCAATGTACTTGATGAAAGGGATGTGATTTACATAATCAATCTTAACTTATTTTGAATTCAGCACAAAGTGTATCTGAGCCAAAAGGACCAGAATCTCAACGGAAGGCAAAATTGCCTTCTTACACCCTGGCCATTTCCTTGGTGCCCATTCAAATGTTGCAGTACAAATTTAAACTTCCCTCACTGATGAGGTGCATTTTACCAAGAAAAATCTGCCTGACTCTTTCAAGAGTAAAGCATTAGGTTTTTAAGAATTATGCTTTTTGGGTTGGAGGGAAAATTACTCTGGGAAAATTAAATGGGTAACTTACTTTTTTTTAATTCAAGGCTGCCGAAAAAAAATAACTGATTTCGACCCAAACCAAAGTATATCACAGATTTTGAAGCCAATAGACAATCAGCAATATGGCTATAAGCCTAAGCAGTTTAAAGCAGTTCCGTGAGTTTTAAATTATCCCTCTACTTTGGACCACTGTGTTTTCAGTTGCAGCAATTAATAAATATTACAAGGAATAAACACAAACCTTTTTGAACTTCTGGAGGACTTTGGTATTGTTTGCAAGGTCAATGAATACATGACTTGTGATCTGACTGGCCACAGATAGAACCGATTCTTCTTCTTTCGTGATCGTTGAGCTAGACGAAGCTTTCTTGGACTTCTTAGAAGTTGTGGTGTGAGATGGATGATGTTGTTGGATATAAGTCACTGATTCAATAAGTTGCTGGATTGTGTCTTGGAGACTGAGAACTTGAGTGGGAGTCAATCTGAGAAGTGGAACCATACATTAATCACTGCACAGGATAGAGGCAAAGTTGTGTCACAGGGACAAGGTTGTTGTCATAAAGTTAAAATGTTTTTTAAAGGAATTAAAGGAGTGCGATGAAGACGAGTTTCCATTTCTATTCTCTGTGTTTGTTGTGGAAATCTGTCCCAAATGACAAGGATCTGTGTTGGAGTTTATACAGGCCTATAAAACAAATATTGAATGCATTTTGGTCGTGAATGGTATTGTTGCACAATATAACTCCTCGGTAAAATCTTGCCTTTTCGAAGGTACGTGCCAGGCCTACAAAGGGGTCAATAAGGATTAAGGTATATGGGGTCCAACAAACAAAAAACAATAACACAAAACAAAAGGTTTTGAAGTGATAAAACACACATTGTTAAAGCCATTGGACACTTTCGGTAAACAGTATTGTCCAAGGCCTATACTTTGTGTATCACAACTCATATACAAAATAACAATCCTGTATAAATTTAGGCTCAATTGGTCATCGGAGTCGGTAGAAAATAACGGGAAAACCCACTCTTGTTTCCGCACGTGTCGCCAAGTCATGACATAAAATAAATAAAATAAATCTGTAATTCTCGATATCGAGAATTTATATTGTTTTAATGTTTTCTCAAAAAGTAAAGCATTTCAGGAGAAGTCTTTCACCATTACCTTCTATCTGTAAACCCTGTAAGTTATTTGTAAATCTGTGAACTTTTAATTTTCTTTTCTGTACCGAAAGTGTCCAATGGCTTTAAAGCCTAACTAAAAACTCAAATCCACCCGTAAATTAAACCAACATTCCTGCAATAAAAATAACATACCATGGAGATAGAGCAACTATCATCATCAAAAATTGTTTGATCGTTTTGTTGAATTTGATTTGTATGGCAACTTTGTTGTTTATAAGTTTATGCCAATTGAATTGGCTTCAATATAAAAGTTCAAACTAGTTCCTTTTATTGATCCGTCCAAAGACCTTTACGTAAGCAACACATGAGCAGAAACAACACAGTCCCAAAATGTGTTTTTATTTTATTCATTATTAAAACAATGTATGAATATTTACCTTGTTGCATCTGGTGACAGTGACAATGACACTCGCTCAATCGTTTCGATGCACGAAGAAACAACCCGAAATTCATCCCTCAAGTTGTCAGTTTTGTGATCCCTCGAAAAACCCAAATGCTCTTTAAAGGAAGACATCATTCGTTCAAATACCTCGCTAGCCATTGCAGCAAAACCAGGTAAGCTTTCAATGATTGCTCGAGTTAACAATATTATGAAACCATTCTTGTTTGCAACCCTTTCGTGACCTCCTCACTGTATTGTTGACTTTATGATGTAAGTGAACCCACTCTGCGGGGTTGTAACTCTGGAGGGCGCTATTTTATCAATTAAAATTGTATCGAGTTGTTGCGTAATTCACACGCACGTGTATAAAATTAGACACATTTCCAAAAGCATTAAAACCTCAAAAACATTTTTTTTAAGCGTTTGGCAAGTCTCAATAACACTCATTTTAATAAACAAATACCTCTTGATCACTTGTTGAATAGATTAAAATTAAAAAGAAAAAAAAAGGTAGGCCTATCTATCCACTTTATTCAAACATAATTCTTTTGATGAAAACCACATAATTGAAATGGTTGGAATAAGCATGGAGAAATAAAGCGACAGACTTTTACAGTCTTTAAATAGACTTTAATATTAAATTTACTAACAAATTTATGTGTGCATTCAGTCATTCCTTGTACTTTCTTCAAAACAGTATATCTACTCCTCTGTTCATTTCACTAACAGAGCAGATTCAAATGATTTAAACAAAGGCCCAACTCCATATACAGCTGATTAAGAACAAAAAGTACCTCAGAACAAACATACCAGGGCCCAATTTCATAGAGCTGCTTAAGCAGAAAGTATAAATTAGCAAGATACCAGTCACATAATGTACATTTCCTGGTATATATAAAAAGCAATAATTTGTTGTGCTTAGCTACTTTTTGTGCTTAAGCAGATCTAAATGACATATGTATGACCATGTATGACTGGTTTCCTACATAAATGTTTTAGAAACATTTTCTGCTCAAAGTGGCATGCACATCATTGGAAAGGCTGAACATTTTCCACAACACACTATTTGCCTGAAATGCTATAGTTTTTGGGGAAAAAAAGAAAAACAATTAGTTTTGATATTTGAATGCAGTGATAATATACATGGGGATTTTCATAATTTTGTTGTGATTCCCACTCCGATGACCCATAGAGGTTATATTTGCACATAGGGTTATAATCAAATTTATGTTTGGTCTCATAAAGTGTGGACTCTAAGGAGTTGAAATTGGTCTTTCCCAATTACCAATGTCATCCAAGTGCTTCAAGAGGCTGTTTAAAATTGGGCCCTGAGGCTACTCATGATTTAAATTCCCCTCGTCAAGGGCAATGTAGAGGCACTCAAGTCATCCCAAGACTTATTCAATAGTAAGAGGTGAAGATCTCGAAAAACAACACCTTGCAAACCTCTGGCCTTTCTGTGTGACATCCACCGAAACACACCTTGTGCTCATGTCCAAACGCAAATATTAATACTATTAACAAATGTATGTATACTATGGTACAAATGTCACCGCAGCACAATAGTAACTAGGTGGCATTGCATGGATATTAATTATGCAAGCCACATTTCCAAGACTCAACCACATCATCAAAATTAAAGTCATTCTACAAAAGTTCAAGTCTCTGCGGAAACATCTCTTCGGGAAGCATTATTAAGTGTCCTTTCCAAACGGATTTGCAAATTGGCCAATTACAACCACATAAGGCACCAGTGAAGCAATCCACAGACATTTTATGAGTTTTCAACCTATGAAGTCAACAGGGGTGTAGATATTCTCTGCAACATATTCAGCCAGCTCTTGTTGTCCTGGGGGAAACAGAACAGAAAAGAATACAAATCTTTGAGTTGAATTTCAAGTGTAAAAAAGTCTGATTTTTTTCTCTTTTTTTCTTTCTTTTTGTGCAGAAAATCTTTACAATATTCAGAATCAGAGGAGATGGCCTCAATGTAATTTCTAGGATTGTAAAAGAGATGTCCATAATATCTTGGGGAACAACGAACACTGAAAATGAGGTACAAGTATTCCTTCCTTCCTTCCTGTGAAGTGCAGCCTCACATATGCAAGGATAAATGCACTGTGTGTTTGGGCATGCGTTTAAACAAATAAGTAGGACATGCTGTCGAGTGCGGTAATAATTATTATGTAAACAAGTATTGTAAAACAATGGGGGACTTTTTTAATAGAGACACTAGGTGACAGTAGACTTCTGCGCATGCTAAAAACTATGTAAACACTGGAAACAAACCTAGTACCGTAAGTCTGCTGCAAAAGTCTCCCATTGTGTAGTCATATTACTACCCAGGATAAATGGGCTAATAATAAATCCTTCATCACCCCCCCCCCCCCCCCCAAAATGCAACATTGAAGCAAAAATTAAACTTACTAGCCCAAGTTTGGAGCTTTTTTTCTTGAGCCAGCTGTTCCTTTTCCTTCTCAGACAATGTGGAATAGGTGTCCTTGGACATTCCGTACTGACCAGCCACCATTGAACCTGCACTTGATATCACCTTAATTACCACTACACCCAGTAAAGTCCAAACGCCAAAGCCATACACAGCTGAAACTCTCCAGCCCCACTTTGAGTTTTTGCTGCGGTCAAACTTTCCTTGGACGTGCTGCCACAGTGACGGCATGGTGTTTTGTTGTCCCAAGCTTGACTAGTCACATTCGATTCATTCAATGCTGCAAAATCAAGTCAGTGAAAAGTTAGATCTAAATTTAACTAGAAATTTTTTGGATAACTTTCCGTATGGCACCACCACCTTTTCACTAATATACAAAAAGGGATATCTGATCAGGTAAGTTAGATACTTTTATACTTCATATCGAATGAATATGGTGGCGCACTGGCACCATACAGAAACTTTTCCAATTTTTCTTTTTAAACTTTGGACTTGAGCAGTACATGTTTCCATATTATTATAACCCGCCACAACTTTTCCATTCACTATGAATACAAAAAGTACTTTTAGTGAGTACTGTAACTCAACAAACAAATAACAGACAAAAAAAGAATATTCCTTTTTATTTTGTAAACCTTTTCCCAGAAGAACATTAATTTTAATGGTGCCCATTCATTCATTTTCAAGAAACACACGCAAGCAAGTCCAAACACAACAATCAATAATGACGATTTAGCTACGGCAGTATTTACACTGCTTAAACAAGAATCATAACCATTCCTCTCTAACCTCTAGAGCTTATAATGCATATGTTCAATTGTCACTGCAGTAAAACTCAAAGGATCTTACTTTGTTTTGGGAAGAAGATTCACCACTCTTTCGAGGTTTCCTCTTTCTTTGGATTTTTCAGCAGCGGACATAAGCTCAAAATCGAATGTGCTGCCGCCCTCAATAGTTGATAACTAATTATGTGGGTGGGCGGGGCACGAAACTTAGATGATACTGCAAGCAAAACTTGCAGGGAAAAAAAAACACCCAAATGTTTATGTTTTACGTTTTACGAAAGCTAATTTCGTTGGGCAGGGCCAATGAAAGGGCTCTGAGAGTATTAACCAAGGTTGTGTCACCTCCACCCCCACCCCCTGCAAAACCAACCTTTATAACAAAAGAGGGACTTGAACAAGTTTAAAAAAGCGAAGCCCAGCAAAATCTATTGCCCAAAGGAGGGCGGCATTTATGTTTTTTGCACCGCGGGAACTTGTTGTAAACAAACAGAAAATGTCTCTTTTTTTGAACAAGAAATCTGTGTCTAAATCATCGGTTGCAGATGTGCATCTTTTAGGTTGCAACATAGAGCACACAGGAGATGCACGGGTCTCGAACTTTTTCAAGACAACTGTTCACAAAAATGAAAATGGTGAGAATATTAATATAATCTTTCTTTAATTAAAAAAAAATAAGCATTGCAAAATTTCAAAGTGTCAAAGCCATCCCCATAGTCTATCCGGATAACTTTCCGTATGGCGCCACCACTTTTTCACTCATATTTACAGAAAGGGATATCTCATTGAGGTAAATTAAATACTATATTATTTCATATCGAATGAAAAAGTGGTGGCGCCATACGGAAACTTTTCCGTCTATCCTGGTATCATGTGTTTTCAGTAGGATAACAGGAAAATTGTTCACAATCAAAAACTATTTTTTTTTTTTCCAATCATCTATCCAATTTTTTAACAATAACACTTTCACTTCATGGTGTGTTGAAATTTTTAAAGTTTTGGTTTTACGTTGCGAGAGACAGTCCGCCATTAACAGTGCTTGTGCATGCACGACATTGGAGCAACGTCATATGTTTTCACACCTTTCATTGGTTGGTATTTTATTGAATATTCAGAAGCTAGTATAGTATGGCGGGCAAAATAAATCAAAAATATTATTCAAATAGTACTTAACAAATTTAATTACATTTTTGTCCTAAGGCATTATGTTATGGCTACTATATTAGAATCCAGAGATATCATAAGGCACGAAAGTAAAACACCCCAACCCCCCCCCCCCCCCTTGATGCACTCACACTTCATAACAATCCGTTTTCCCCCATTTCAGACCAGTATTGTTTGGTTTCAGGAGATAAGAAACCAATCTATGATATTTTCTCTTAAATGTAGACTTAATATTTATTACGCTTATCGGAATTTATAACAGTTATGCAGTAAATAAATAAAAACAATTGTTGTCATTTTCACTTAAAATACTTTAATATTTTCCCCACATTTGCGCACCATAGAATCCCAAATAGTAACCACCTCACGTGTTCCATCTAGTGACTAAAGCAGAATGAAACTCAATCTAACAGATAGTAATTTTGTTTTGAACTTTCGAGGTTGGATGATGTTTCTTTGACTCACTTGAATGTTGGCATAATAATGCACTAGTGATTAGTACCAAAAATCAATCATTTTATAAATGTTTGAGCATAACCAACGACAGGAAACTTTATTCTCAGCATGATTAAGCCTGATGAAAATACAGACCGTGAGTAAACTGCATAGCTTCTGTCACCGGTGCAGCTTGCACAATTTCGCGGTAAACGGGAATCAAAGTTGGGGACCGAAAGAATATGAGGGTCGATAATGTATGACGCTACGATATAAGTTGTCTGACAATTTATTGCTTGAAGGACAAGTTTGTGACATTCACATTGTGCCTCAAGTAAAAAATTAATGAGTTTCTGCCTTTGACAACTTTACGTATATGTTGGTTCTATGTAAGATCCCGTCTGATGGGTACACCTAGGTATTCATTGCAATGATCATGCCATCAATGTTCTTTTTAAAAATTCTGTGTTTGTATTTCTATAGAGATGACAGCAACCTTTCGTGGCCGGGCATTATGCGGACAAGAGTTAGATGTTCCTACTGGATATACAGGTAGGAAAGTGTAGAATGGACCATATGCATTGCCATCATTCAGCCGCCATCTTATTCTTAGGGGTGTAACAAAAAGGGGTAAACGGATGACGACTTGGAAAATACAATACACAATGGAAAAAACAAACAGATCTGTACACTAAGCACACAAAATTGGCCAACCAACAGCGTCCTTTTGACCTGTAGGTGAGGGCGCCGGAAATCATATAGATACGGTCTATATTACAAATAGTGGCCCTGTGGTCCCAAATAAGTCGTTTGTTCAAATATAAGGGGAAAAAATGCCAAATTAGCTTAGTTAGTATTTTTTAGTTTGTCAGATATGCTACAAATTGTAAATATGACATAAATATTTGTTTTCTCTCCTGAAAGGGTTTGTTCTCAAAGAGCATCAGAAGCCGTTTATGGAAGAAGAGGTTGGTTTAAAAATATATAATGAACAAATTAAAATATTGTATATTTTTTAGATAATTATTCTTTAAGGGAAGGTACACATTTGGTAGTTCAAAACAAATATTAACTTAAAACTTACTTGGTGATGAGCATTGGAGAGCTGTTGATAGTATAAAACATTATGAGAAACGGCTCCTTCTGAAGTAGCATAGATTTTGAGACAGAGGTAATTTCTCACTAAAATTATAAAAGACTTCTAGCCAGAAGTCTTTTATTCCTATCCTATCACAAATTCGTCCAACAAAGGTGTTTTCTCTCTCATCGTTTTGACAATTACTATTAGTGTCCAGTGTCTATTTAAGCATGCCTCAACTATCCTATGACATCCTATGACATTTAAGAAAATGCCTTAAACATCTTAGGAGAAAAAACACACAATTACGTTTTTTTTTATTCCAAGGGTGGTTAAGGAAATGCCTCAACCATCCTAGGAGAAAAAACCCACTAACCATGTTTGTTTTATTCCTAGGGTGGTTAAGGAAATGCCTCAACCATCCTGGGAGGAAAAACACAGTTACTAGGTATTTTTCTTTTCCTAGGATAGTTAAGGAAATGCCTCAACCATCCTAGGAGGAAAAACACAGTTACTATGTATTTTTTATTTCTAGGATAGTTAAGGAAATGCCTCAACCATCATAGGAGGGAAAACCAGTTAATTTGTCTTTTTTTAAACTATGATAGTAAAGGAAATGCCTCAATTATCCTAGAAAAAAGACTTCGGAGTTTTTTCTTTCACTATTATCTCACAATTTTGGTTGGGGGTTGGGGTTCTGGGGAATGGTTGTACACCTGATTGAAAAGATAGATTTAAAATTTATTTATTTTGATTTACATAGTTGGTAACAATAATTTCGCAATACATGCCATAACTCAAACTTATAGCTTTAAACTTGGTTAAACAAAATGATATTTCAAACTAGAAGTACCGGTATGGTCCAAAAAAAAGGCATGAACAAAACATTCACCAGAATCAAAATCACTTGGATAAATTAATTCAATCAGAAAAGTCTGAATTAGGTAAGGATTGTATATATTATGGGTAAATTGATTATCTGTTTACCAATCCATCTTCTACCGACAGGACAGGACTTTGCAAGCAGTGCATCAGTTTGATAAATTCAGTTACTGGAACTTAGAGAAGACTCCTTCGGCCAACGATGCGGTAGTCAAGGCGATGATGTGGCCAGAGATTGCCGCAGCAGTAAGTTGCAGATTTATAAAGCTATTAAGCAGAAAATACTAGAGAGGTTTCGCAAGCGTGCAGATACAGATAAGGATATGATAATCATATCCGTTCACGTCAGCCGCGTGTTGGATTTTGTTTCGCACACTATAGGCATGTTTCACTTGAGTGCGCTCGCATTCATCACGAATGTTTTTCTGACAAACATGACCGATAGAGACCCCGTGTTTTATACACTTCATTTTCTCATCGTTTTCTTGCAAATGACCAACAATTTGCCATCTATATCAAGCACGATACCAGTGAAAGCAATTTCGTGGGAAATGGTTTAGATATGTGACAAAAATACAACTAAAAGTCTGCAAAACAGTATCCGTTTTTCTACGACATGTATGAGCTCCTGTATTAGTTGGTAACGTGTATGCAAAATACGGTAGTCGCTGATATGCGTCACGTGAACACACAAAGTGTCGACGAATCAGTATCTGTATCTGTATCCGTACGCTTGCGAAACCTCTCTACTACTTGATGCATTTCTTTGCTTAGCAAAAATGGAGTGGGGCACCAGTCACAAAAATGAAATTTAATGTAATTATGGCTAGTAACCAGAAATACCTTTCCTGGATAACACTATGATTTGAATGACTACAATTTGAGATTTTTTGTTTTTGTTTTAAATGTACCATAAACTCCATCTTTCCATACAGATTCATGGAACTGAAGAGACAAACGAGAGCCAGGAAAGCGTTAAAGGTGAAAGGTGATTACCGGGTTCTTTCATTATGGATCAGTGCTGCGTACAAACAACATTTGAGGGCTGCCGTTGGACTGATAAAGGGGTGACAACATTGTATAAGAAATCAATACAACTGCGGTGTTAACAAACTGCAATCTGCAAGGACGACAAACCTTGACACTCTAACAGCATGGTTGGGCTCTCTTTATCTAAGGCTACCCTTTCTCTGGTTGATTTATAAATGCAGGTCTCGAAACAGCCATATTTTGTATTTAAAGTTTAATGATTTGGCGTTGAACAAAAACAACTTTACTAAAGCAGATTTTGAGCAACGACCTCCAGGTTAACGTGCTGGCACTCTACTAACTGAGCAATCTAGCCTTTTGTTGTAGGCAATGTTGTTTATTCACGGCCAAATATTTAATTTGCTTACACCATACTCTAGCCTGTTATTGCAGCAAAAAAAGTATTTCTACCCAATTAAGAACCATCATAAACAATCTCCAACATTGATTGTGTTATATAATACATTTCAAAATACTTTCTTTAATTTTGCAATAAAATTATATGACTGTTTGTAATACATAAATGGCTACAAAATTCTGTTTGTAAAAAAAACGTTTGTTTTCTCTCTTGGACGAAGATTGCTTTCCAGATTTTCGGCACACCAAATAATTATTCCTGGTGAATACTTCAGTAAGATATTGCATTGAGAAATTTCAAGCAAAACGACAAGTATTTTGGACAATTAAATACATTGAAACTTTTACAAAAATGTAAAACAATATCCCCAAAATAATATTATAAAATAGATTTTTCCTTGACCCATATATATACCATTATCCAATTTAAAAAGAACCCTGCATGTGAGTCTAAAAGTAAATAAAGAAATAAAGTTTTAAAAATTTAGGCAAGCGACTTATCATCTTCTTTCATGGTTCCCAGCTTTGGCGTTGAAAATGTCAAAACACAGTATAAAGTCTAGCTGTATTAGTTTCAAACTGCAGTGGCATGTCTGGAATATTGAAAAGTGTAAACTGCTAAGCTTCCAGAGAATACACGTTCATACCTTTGGAAAGTGTTGACACATCAAGTTAAACAAATTTCTTGGGTTATTGTCATCTTCAACTCATTCAGAGGTTGCACATGTATAATCTATTTTATGTACTCAACAAGTTTCATTGATCGTACATGTAAGAAACATAAGAAACATCTCATCATGAGAGGGCACTCTAACAAGGAATAATGTTGAATACAGCATGTACACCAAGACAACAGAAATCAGCAAGATATAATTTGTTTGATGAGAAAGACTTACACATTTCTTCTACACAAAAACCTCAAAACGCAAACAAAAAAGTGGGCAATGAAAGAGTTAACATTTATATTCCAAGTAAAATTTTGACATATTTCAGATTATGCACTTAGATAAAATAGCTGTCGGGAACTTAAAACAATTGTAAGATCGTAAAGAATATTTCTTCCATATTTCAGAAATAAGATACAAATATTAATTACACATCTTGCATGATTTGTGGCTTTGCTTGGTGGTGATAAATACTTGCTTAAGTTTTTCACATAAATTTCCCTTCAATGTCTGTTCCTACATCAGTAGCATGCTGAATCAACATTTGTGGAAGTCAACTCTTGCAGAAAAAAAAGAGAGGTTTTTCAACAGTTATTTCCATTCCAATCTCGGTGCACAGCTGTGCACGAAATTATCTGAGTTCAAGTATCTGTGTACTGCAGTCCCTGCAAATGATATTTACAATAATGCAGGCAGAAATAGTGCATTTATCGCTCAAAACCACATGAATTGGTTGGTTGGAATTAAATGTTTAGATAGGAGGATTAAATACAACATCATAACAATTAATGTAAACCTTGGTTTTCAAACGATTTTGTGTTGTCTGATATGGCAGCTTTCCACTGTAACAAAAATTAGTAGAGCATGATTGCAGATACTTTCAAAAGTGCGTCAGGAAAACAAAGTAATCAAAGAGTTAATCTCAGTGGATAGTGCAATACAAAAGTTAACAGATGCAATGTGGACTCCAGTACTAAAATACAAATCAACGATATAACAGTGGAATCACGGTGGGAAAATTATTCAAAAGTGAAGCTTTTAACCACTCCAGGTCGGTATTCCAAACAAATGTGTTCAAAATTTGGCAGACTTTGACATGAGTTTATAATAATAAAAATAATACTTTATTGCTATATTTTCCATGCTTTACCTTTACGTATTCCACAAGCGCATGTGTAATAACAAATTTATCTTCAAGCAAGCTTGATGCACAGCGGCCGTTTAAATAAGATTTGTATCACACTCTTGTTGCTATGGATCGGCCAATCAGAATCAACGATTTAAGTTTGCTTGAAAATAAGCACAGGTACACTACACACAGCAATCTCTAGTTTTTATTTTAGGACTGAAACAAACTAAAAGAGACCAATTTTATTCTCACTAAAATATCTTGTAGACCCCAGAACATTCATGAGCTTTGAGTCGAGGAAAAAGGCCTAAAATTTGTTCTTGTTCTCGCCGCCGATTTCAGGGGAGGCTTTCAGAAAATTATACTAGTGTGTTAAATACCTATTTTCTTGTTAAAAGGCTTGAACTACCTGAATGCATCTTCCATAAGCTGTTTGACCTCTGCCTGGTGTAGCTTAGACATGCCCACTGCAGGGACACCTAGAACACCACGACCAGAATAGCGAAGCTGAAAAGAAAACAAAACAATAAACAAACAATCATACATTAGACATAGAATGCTCTTATTTGTAAATGACAGAACTGGTAACAAAAAAACAAACACTAGGAAATTACATATTAATAGGACAGATACATAGAATGTAGAAGGCACCAGGGCTGCTGTTGTCAAAATACTAACCTTGCATCCGGCGATATTGGCAAAGCGGGGTGAAACAAACGACCAGGGACCCATGTTACGATGCTCCTCCTGGCTCCATGTGAACACTACAACAAAAGAACAACTTACAATGAGAGAGATCTCAGTTTAATTCTGTTATTTCATTGCTAATGTGAAATAACAAAAACTGTGGGGCCTCCCAAGGGTTGTACTTCACGGGGATAAGAGATACAGTGTGAAAAGGGTTTAAGTCACGAAAATATGTTTTGGTTTCTCCTTCACTCACACAATGAAACTCAAGCTCAAAAACTAACCTTTAGCACTGGGGTACTTGTTGAGCTCTGTCTGGACCTCGGCAGCTGGAAACGGACAGAGGGACTCGATTCTAATGATGGCGGTATTATAAGCCTCACGTTGTTCTCGCTCTTTGATCAGATTGTAGTAGTGCTTGCCACAGCAGAAAATCACATGGTCCACTCTGCCAATGAATGAAAGACCAAAAACAAAACTCGGTCACCAGGCCTGGGATTTCATCTTTGCGAGAGCAAGGCCATTTTAACTTTTTCAAGTCTAGGGCACCAAGGCCAAGACATTGGGCAACAAAGGCTATGGCCTCCATGTATTACTAAATTTTTGCTATTTTTTTTAACTGTTGTGTATTTTGAAAACCATATTGCTATTTTTGCTCATGTTTTTTATCCTGCATTTTAATGTTTTTCTTGACTGTACAGCGCTTTGAAACAGTGTTAAAGCGCTTTATAAATGCACTTAAGTTAAGTTAAGTTTTAACTTAAGTTAAGTTATGTAATTCCAGGCCTGAGCCAATGAAAATACAGTTCAAGAAATAAAGGTGTGCAAAGAGTTCTTGTAGTTTTTTTTTTAGGTTAAAAATTCAATACAATATTAATTTGGTTTTCATGTACCCTACACCAGTGTGTGATAAACACTGTACACCATGAACCTTCTAATGTAGACACCGGGCAAAATATGAGTGGGGCACCAGCTGCAACAATGTAAACTTGAAGAAAAAAATGGCTGGTAATTTATCTTTTGTTTAGGAAGATTTCTGTGCTTGGCATGCTTTCATGCTTACAGGCTTCTATGAAATCGGGCCCAGGGATGTAGACCTACTGTTTTGGATTAGCTTTGGTGTCTCCTATAACAGGTTTGAAGCTTGTCCCTGGAGCCATGTCAGCCAGGGATGAAACAGCTGATGGGAGTCGCAACAAAACCTTGGGGGAAGCGACGATCAACGGTTTACGGAAATTCCTCACCATCTGATGAGAAATGAAACAAAACAAATCAAATGATGTAGTTTCTTTATAAAACAAACAAGGTGATTCAATTCAAGTCAATTACTTCTTATTAGATCCCCAAAAAGGGTAATTTAAATGCTCGTATACAGTAAAAACATTGAAATATTAAAACAAATTAAAAACAGTACAAGGGATGTATACAATTGCAAGAAAAACTACTGATATATCTAAAAGCAAGTTCAAAATGAATTTCAAATAACAATGTGGAAATAACAATTGTGGATCGAGAATCACCAAGTTAGGATGTGGAGCGCACTTTTTTGTGGCGCAAAGAACATTCTGAAAACAATGTATCCTTGAGAGGTTAAGGACCATAAAGGCCATGTATGAGAGCGCCCCTAATGGTTGTTTGTTTTGCATTCAGCACCAGTCAAGTCCATTGCAATGCATTGTTTTGCTTGAACCCTTCGCCTCAGCATAGCTGAGGTACTCCATCAAATGCTTTAAATTTGTTGATAGCTTACTTGTTAACACATTCTTATGTTATTAAAAAAAATAAAAAAATAGAAAAGAAAAGAAAAAAAACCTCTCTATAAGTACCTGTCTCCTGAGTAGATGGAAATACTGTGCAGGAGTCGTTGGATGAACAATACTGATATTAACATTGTCACCATCTGCGGAATCTTCCTTACTGTCAGACTGCTGTAGGAATCTCTCCATATGACAAGAAGAATGTTCCGGACCAGCCCCGTCGAAGCCATGGGGAAGGAGCATGACCAGACCACTCTGTAAACACCATTTCACTGCAGGGTGTCAACAAAACAATCTTGAGTAGTCATAGCATTTGACCTGCTCCCAAGGGTTTCCATTCTGCAGCCTTCTACAGCCACAGTGTCACATATTCTGCCTTCTACAACCAGTGTCAAATGCTCTGTAGCATACTACAGCCAGAGTCAAATATTCTGCCTTCTACAACCAGTGTCAAATGCTTTGCAGCATTCTACAACCATAGTCAAATATCCTGCGACCTTCTACAGCAAGTGTAAAATATTCTGCAATCTTCTACAGCCAGTGTCAAGTATTCTGCAGCCTTCTAAAGCCACAATGTCAAATCTTAACAATCTCAGTTTGGATACAATCCCAAATGGTGCCAGAGCCTCTCACATGTGTAAGCATACGTAACAATGTTAATACGTAACATGTAACTTGTAATTTTTGAAAAAAAAAAGAAAACTGAACTAGATACTAAAACCTACGAACAGCTGAATCTGTTGAGAAGTTGAATGCCACTTACCTTCTCCTCCGATGACGTAAGTGTCAATAATAGTCTGTGCGCCATTGTAGAAGTCTCCAAATTGGGCTTCCCAAATGATCAGATTGTTGGGGTTCTCCAGTGTCATGCCGTACTCGAACCCTAACACTGCTTCCTCAGACAAGGGACTGTTAGCAACCTGAAACAAGATTTTGATGTCAAGATTATGATATCAAATTATAGAATAATTTTTATTTATTTTCAGAGTTTGGAGTAGGTTTTTTACTTGGCTTTTGGCCTAAATAAAATTTTCTCTGGATATAGTTTGTGAATTAGCAATTTTGTTTTTTTAAATATAAAACGAAATAATGTTTTATAATAATAATAATGCAAAAAATAGTTAATGGCCTGACGTTCCCACCCTAGCAGAGTCTTTCTTAAGGGCTAAATGACAACATAACATACAAGAACTGGTGTCTAAGTGTAACATAATCAGTGAAGTGGAAAAACATGAAAAGAGAGAAAGTCAGAAAGCACACAGCAAAAAGCAAGGGGCAAAAAAAGATTATATCACACATTGTATAAAGGGTGTAACCAAAGTCCTATACTCTATCCCAATGCAAATATTATGGCCTAGTCACAGGAGGTTATTTTTACAGTCAACTTCCTATGAGGCAACCACTTGCAATGCATGCTACAAGACCACTTTGGTATCACATGAGTAATTTTATCACATGTCAAGAATAATATGTGAACATTAAGAAGTGAATGGATTCTCTCAGATTGCTGGAACTGGGCCCAATTTCATGAAGCCTGTAAGCACAAAAATATGCTTAGCATGAAATTTCTTCCTTGAAACAGGATTACCAACCAAATTTCCATGTGATTTTCAGGATAAGCAAGCAACAGCTGAATACCAGTAACAAGCAATGTGCAACAAATGGAAATTTGGTTGGTAATCCTTTTTTTATCAAGGAAGAAATTTCATGCTAAGGAAATTGTTGTGCTTATACAGGCTTTATGAAATTGGGCCCTGGTTACTTGTACATTGCCTTGTGTGACATGACCCTTAGACTTTATGTAAACTATAAGAGCTTGAAGCCCACTCTAGATGACTACCTTACCTCATAGAAGGCTTTCTGCTCAGGAGTGATGTGGTTGAGTGGAACATACACACTGTCATCAGTCTGGTCTACTAGCATGGCATGGCGGTGGCTAAACGTACCCCTACCTACATCCTGACCACTTATCCTCACATTGTATCCTATCATAGACAAAAAGATGTGTTTGTCTTTATACTCTCATAACTAGATATATGAAATGGGCAACACAGCAAATATATATGTCAAATTAAACAAGAGGTCAATGGAACAAGTCCCGCTCAAGTCAATTTGTCAATGTTTCTTTGATCAACCCCAAATTTATTAAAGAGAATTATGTACTCTTTCTAACTGGGTGAGAGTTTATAACTGCATACAATTTGTTGGCGGTGTGTATATTTATAAGGTAGTGAACCACGCATGTTGTAATGCAGCAATAAGCATTACATTCGTTCAGGTACGAAGAGTGCTAAAGTTCTCCTTCCATTCAAGTGAATATGGGTTAACCAAACAGCTCTATGAAATTTGCCCCTGTAGTAGCATTTGGCAGCGATAAATAATGCGATTATAACACTTACCCTGATAGAGCAGGGAGCCGACAGCCATTGCCTCTGCAGTAGCCCAATCTATGGCATTCCCTTCCACGATCTTCTTCTGACGAGCCTCAAGGAATGTTTTGACAAGATGATGATGGGGCGTCTGAAATATAACCAAGAGAAATCAATGATAGGAATCAAATCACAGCATTTATCAGAATGTGGGTGTAACTCCCAGTTTGTTTGCTTGTTTAGATGATCTTCCCGTCAAGGGAACTCGCCAGACTCCCAAAGAGGTATATAAACACCAAGCTGGCAACAGCCAATCTCTCTCATGTAAACACTAGTTTAACGTTTATGACTGAATTGCACAAATGAAAAAATTGTGATTCGGGAACTAGACGGAAATACTAAAACCTTGTAATTGCACGTCCTGCCGTCTAACCACTGGACCACGGTGGCTAGTTGTGGCACATTTAATCTTGGAGAGCAGAGCAACCCAGGTCAAAATTCCAGTTGAGCCTAGTTAACTGGGGTCAACTGGTTCAACTGGATAGTGATCAAACTCGTCCATTTTCCATATTAACCAACTGGTTTGGCCTAGGTTTAACTGTGTTCAACTAGGTTGAAATTATAAACCAGTTGGTCTCTGTCCATTTTCCATATTAAACCAACTGGTTTTCAACTGTGTTTAACTAGTTTATCAACTGGTTTCAACTAGTTCCAGTTAAACCCAGTTTAACTAGGTTCAACTGGAATTTGGACCTGGGAAGACACTTAAACTAAAATTGCTTCTCAACACCCAACAGAATCACACTATGACTACATATCTACATATCATACTATGACTACCTGTGAGGGTAGAAATGTTACATTGTGATAAATAAGCTTGATACACAACAGTTTGAAACCTTGTGCTGCATACTCCTAAGGAGTTGAGATGATCAATGTAGAAATACATTTGTCCCTTGTATCTCTACAAACTCGACTGAACTTAATAAATATAACTTGAAGTAAAACCAATTTACAAACTTACGAAATCCTCTGGCAGTGTGACAGACTTTGCAGCAACAAAGCGCAGAACATCAACATCAACACCTGTGATTGAAAGCATTGCTGTTAGTACAAGTCGGTTGCTGCTGTCATTTCATACGACAACATTGAACTTAGAAGTCACTTCAGAGTCTAGGCAGGGCTCTAAATTAACACTTGACCACAGTCTTGAGGCCAGTGATTTTAGCATAGAAAACTTACGTTCTCTAAGCTCCAATGTGAAACTGTGTAGATAGTGTTCTTCTCATTTTGATTCCGGTCCGGTAACAAATTTTCTGGTCCACTAAATGTTTTGAGCTACAAGCCCTTGTGGATTCCCCGCCCCCCCCCCCCAATTCGAGCCCTGAGCTAGCCCCAGTGTACATGAGGGATACAGTGATTAAGTTCTACCACTGACCTGTATCCCAGCTTGTGATATGAGCAGGGGCTTGGACACAGCCACTCCATTGTTGCTGTAAGGTGGTAGGCTCCGGCTCATGGGTCTTGGCAGCCTTCAGACATTGGTTCAGTTTCTCCTGATTCTCAGCCACGGCTTGGTCTATTTCGTCCCTATTGACTTCACCAGCATTCTAGTGAATGAGACAAGTGGATAGAGAATTGGAACAGGCCTTGAATTTAACTCTTTTTTTGAGACAGATAACCACAGTAAAGGGCACTTTCATTAGGAAAATCCAATTCTGAAGGACCAAGCAATTAGTGGTCTCAATAAACAGGAATGAGATATCATTGGTGTTAGGCAAAGCAATTTTCCATGAGAGAATAAATATCAAGAAGTCTATGGAGAAAAGGATTACAGAATTACTAAGCAACAAGGCCAAGAAAAGGGGAAAATGAGAATTGTCCTTCACGATTTCCTTAATAATAAGTAAAATTAACAATTTTCCTGCAGTAACGCTTCTCAGATTGTGTTTTCCTATTAGGCATTATTCTTCCTGCATGGATATAATTATTCATTCCAGTTTTTGGCGATGTCTCAAAAAAACAGACCATGAAATTTGCACGTTGTTTTATTGTAGACATCTGCATTGTTATAGGATTAAAACAATTGAGCAATTCAAAAACCAAAAGTATACTGTAAATTTCTATATCAGACAAGGAAAATGAAACAAAAAACAGAGTTTACGTGCTTACAGTGACTTTATCGAGGTAGAGATCAGGAACACTCGTTCTAGATTTGACGATTCCATACATGGTAGGTTGAGTGAAAGAAGGGTCATCAATCTCATTGTGGCCAAGGCGCCGGAAGCACTGCATATCAATGAAGACATCACGACGGAACTTCTGCTTGTAGTCAAAGGCAAACTGACTGGCCTTAGCAACTTCCTGGATATAGAAATGACAAATAGACACATTTAACAACCTACTCTTGTTGGCACAGATCAACCCTTTGAAATTATTGTTCATGGTGGCACAACTGTACACAGTACACAGAGCTATCGATTTCACAAGGTTGAAGTTAGAGCAGGTACTACCCCTGGTGGCGGTGCTTCTGAGGGTTGGTCTGTCGATAATGCTGAAGTCAAAGCCGGTGTGGCATGGAATTCCGTCCCCCGGAGATTCTGTCCCCTTGTGGGAAACTAACATAGACTGGAGGAGGATGATTCAAAAGAGGGCGCTATCAGAAGTTGTTTGTACATAGTTCGCCATATGGGGGACAGAATCTTTGGGGGTGGTGCTACTTGGGAAGGGGTGGGGCCTGTAGGGGTGAAGATGGACCTAGGGCCTGTGCAATACTGCCAATGGTAGGCTGTTTTTAAGAGCAGCAACCTCTGCCTGGATTAAGCAGACTTGAATTCTAACTGGCTTTTGCTGCATTGCAGCCGAGCAAGCAACTGTTCCTGTGACTCTTGTGACTCTGCTGGGGCAGTATGGCATGGTGGGTTGCGGTGTGGAAGGTATGGGTAATGAAAATGGTGAGGGGGGACCCTCACAGTGTGCCAAGTGTATGCCCAATGTGTGCTGAAAAAGAAAAATGGGTAATAATGGAGATATGTTTTAATTATTTTATTACTCACCAAGTTAATGACCCAAAACAGTGGTAAAGACCACTGAAGAGCTGTTGATATTATAAAACATTATTAGAAACATCCAGGTTTGAAGTAAAGTAGTTTTCGAGAAAGAGGTAAAATACTTTTTAGAGAAAGGTAAAATAAATTGCTTTTCTCAGGCATCTGAAACCACACAATTCTATTCTAAGACTATCCTTACCTCAGGTTCGTCTCCATTTACATGCACAACCAGGTTCCCATTCATCTTTGCTATGTCAGTGCAATGAACGGACGACCTCCCCCGATCAGCCGGAGTGGTGAAGCCCAACTGGTTATTCACCACAACGTGGATGGAACCTCCCACGTTGTAATGGGGCAGTTCCGCCAAAACTTGCATCTCACTTGCCATGCCCTGTCGAGGGGTAATTGTATTTTCAAGATCCAAATCTTTGCTTATGTATGGTGTGTCTTCAAGTAAAAATTTATAAATTGTACACAAAAGGAGAGAGCATTTCTATGGCCCCAGATCCACAGTCAACACCCAAAAGCTGGATAAACCTGTAGTGCATCACTTAAATCTTCCTCATCACTCCATTTATGATATGATTTGATAGGGCATTGCGGCACTATATAGGTAACCACAGAGAGACTATTCGTCTGAATAGGAAGAAACTGTGGATAAGGCGCCTTCAGACCATTCAACACCGTGGTCTGAACATCCAGGAAGGAAATGATTAATAACTTTTGTCTTTCTTTCTACTTTTCCCGACAGAACATCCCCTTTCAGCCTTCCTCATTCGCTAATTAATTGCTTTTTCTCCCTCTTCCCACATTTGACCTTGCCTATTTTGTACATATATGTATATATACCGCTGGTCCTTTTGGTTGGTTAGCAGTTTGCACCAGCTAATTCTATTTTCTCAAACTAAAACATTAACACTTTGTGAAATTTACAAATGAATGCTTTGGTAATCCTCAGGAGAAAAAGAGAAATTAAGACTGGACATGTCTTGAGTATACCTGAGCAGCGTATGCAGCGTCTCCATGTACCTGTACACAGAGGACCTTGTCTCCTACTAAGGAACCATCATCCTTACTGTAGTCACCCTCTTGGAGGGACTGCTGGCGAGATCTGGCCTTCCCCATGCAAACAGGAAGATTGGCCTACAGTTATACCAAGAAGACATCAATATCAAATGAAACTGATGTAGGATTCGACATTGTTAGGAAAATAAACTCCTTCAGGAGTAGAGTACTTAAACTGATTGTATATTCAATAACTTTTGAAGGTGTAGGATTTAACACAAATTGAACAAAATTTGTCTGCTCCCACTTCCCAGGTTGTATCCTCAACTTGAGCACAATCCCTGGCTATACGGCAGTTGCAGGTTGAAATGAAATTTGGACCTGATTTTAAGATGAATCTCAGCGCCCTCTGAGTCTTGTTTACGGTGTTGTTTTAAGTGTTGGACTTCTTTACAGATTATGGGTTATTTAAAAATAATATTTCTAGCAAGTGTTTATTCAAAGGCACCTTCATTTTCAAGTTTTACCTCTAGATGTGATGGATTTGGAATCATAGTAAAATGGATTTTCCCATTGTTGTACTCCAAATCGACTGACTGATCTGAAATGAGATTAAGAGAAAATAACCACATAGTTTTAAAAAATGTAGAATATGATATATTACTGACAGACGATTAAAATTAAAAGCAAAAAGAAATTATCAAAACGTATCTAACTTAAAATAGCCTGGATTTGCAAACAAACCAAAGACTCGCTGAAAAACAGCATTTAAAGCATGAAGCATTCTATGCGGGATACATCATTATTGCACTACCGGTAATACAATGTTATAGTCTTCATTTTCTCTGTAATACTTACACAAATGGGTAAGAATATCTCCAACACACTCCTTGTTAGTCGCAGGAAACTCTGGTAGCCCGCTCATCTTCCTAAAGACGAGGGTTGCTGATAACTCAAGAAGACCGACTTGAACAATGAGTCTGCCTCGATGCGGCATACACAGAACCATCTGCTCGAGATCAGCTGTAGAGTAAAGTAAATAGTGAAAATAAAATCTGCACTTAACTATGCTACAATTGTCAAGACTATTGGCCATAGTTTCTTGTACAGTAGCTCTTTTGCTCTCCACTTTGGATGGTTTGAAAAATTCACCACTGAAAAAATTGTATACATTGAGACATAACTTGTATAGCTTACATTAAAGTGGGAGACAGCAACAAGAACAAAACATTGATTTTCTATGCCACTTTCATGAAGCGGGACTTGAGGCAAAATTAAGCAACAGCGCACAAGCTGGCTGCCAATTGTCTTACCAACCTGTAAAGCTATCAAATTGGTCCCATGACTGGTTAAATCAATTGCTTCAGTCTTTGGGAGATTTTGTAAAGGAGCCAGCTAAGTATAACACCAAACACACTGCATCAATTTTTGTTTATTTGGCTGACAAAACATGTATTTAATAATTTTCAAGGGTAGATTTGAGAATCCTCCCGGGGGAGGTGGTTCAATGACTTACACTGCGCTGCTGCTTGTAGGAGCTGATAGAACAGTGCCATTACACTCTCTGCCCCTTCCCCTCCGTAGCGTTTGACAGTTGTGAACTTGACTGCCATAAAATTCTCCAAAGCCTTCAGAAAATGAAATTAAAAAGTTTCAGTGACCGATACTTAAACATTAACAAAAATTGTTACTCAAGTGCACGTAATCAAAATTCATATTTCATTAAACATATCTTTTAGCTACTTAAAAACACCCTTTGAACACAAATAAGGCATAGACCATGTCGCCTTGTCTACAGAACCAGTGAAATTGGACATTCGAGGGCATTTCCTGGCAGGCAAGATTCTACATTTGTCATAGAAAGGTGAGAATTGTATATATTGTTTCAAAACTACTAAATGTGCACACATCTCCTAAGTTGATAACAATAATTCAGTGTAATTAAACAAAATTGTAACATTTGATGTTTCCTTTCTGATTTCTGAGGTATAAAGAATTTATTTCCCAACCTGCGCTTTGGCCAAGAGTATCGCTAGTTGCATCTTGGTTTCATTAGAAAGGGTAGTTCTGTGCATCTCCTCATAGCGTTCAGCACACCATGCTCTCTCTTCCATTGCCTGCAATGGAAATATATACACAAAAATATAATACAACAACACTCACAAGTTTACCAGATGCCATCAAAAAGCATTTTCAACATTTTATATTTGATACTTTATTGAAACAAACACAAATCGTAGCCCGTAGGCCAAATTCATTCTCACAAACATTTTAAAAAGTACCAAAAACCCCCAAAACATTCCTTTTTAGATAGTTTGAAAGAAGTAGATGTTACCAAACAGAATTCTTGGTTCACTTCATTTTCTGAAAGTCTTGCTCTCTTAGTGATTTTTTACCGGAAGATGCATGAATTCCACTGATGTGGTGCCACAGTACATCTGTTCTAAGTGCTGGACGATATCGGACAAATGCGCAGTCTCTTGACCTATATTCACAATACCTGGGGTAATAATGAAACAATAAAGATGTTTAGGTCAACCCCTCATCAAAAAGCCTAAGGAGTTAGGACACAAATTAGCAAAGCACATAAACAACTTTGTTTCATCACGGACACTGACTCTGGTGTTTCTGATCAGCAGAATGTGGGTTTGAGTCCTGGTTATATGGCACCTGTGTTCTTGAGCAAGATACTTTGCCATTATTGCTTTGTCCTTCAGATGGGTCATTAAGCCCCTAGGTCCTGTGCATAATGGGATGGTAATGCACAATTCAGTGCAATATAATACAATATTATATATTATTATTTATATCAGGCTTCCAGGCAAAACTATATCAGCGTATCGTAAAAAGTACCCGGATGACAGCAATATTGTGTCAGTAAAAGTTCCCGGAGACAGCAATATTGCATCAATATTTCTGACATTTTAACAAGTTTCGCTGGTTCCCATATAGTCAAGAGCGCGTGCTCACTGTTGATAAGCAGTGACAGATCTGCACATTATAATCAACGGCTGCTTCTACCAGCGTCGCAAGATTCGCTTCGGTTTTCGATGAGGATTTTGAAGAACTTTTGATGCAAAGACGCAGGTGAGCGAAAATAGTGTTGCTTTGATCAAGTCTTCAGCCTAATATAAATAATAATATCAATATTGAATGGCTTTTTTTGGGGGGGATACAAGAACACATTGCACTCGCTATGACAATATTGCACTCGTCTTCGAAGAGTGCAATATTGTCATAGCTTGTGCAATATATTCTTGTATCCCCCTCAAAGCCATCCAATATTATATAAGTGCTCTTACAAAGGAATAAATGAGCTCAAAACACTTATCATGGAAGAAGAGGGGTTACACCCTGGAAGTGTTTCTGGTTCAGGTTGCAAGGACCCTTGTTTACATGTCATGATGACTCATCATTGGTTTTGTAACCAAAAATGTATGATAATGATACAATTGTGAAACAATTTAGGAGAGTCCCAAACCAACCTGTGAGGTCGAAATTAGTACCATCCGATGCTGAGAGACCATACAGTGAAGGATCTAACTCTGGAGTAGGTCTGTAAGATGTTAAAGAAAAAATTGCATGAATTCACTAAAAGTAACTTTTTCTTTGAACAAATTCTATCAGATGATGCTGTTAAAAAAAAAAACCTAAACATACAAAATCTTTTAAATGTGCCATTGACAATACACAAAATACATGTGACATGCAAAGTTGTTTGTTTGATGGCAATGTACGAACAAAGAGATAATAATAATAAAGAAATAAAGAACTGGGGAGAAAAAAAAGATTTCAAAAAGATATGTCCAGAGGAAATTGTTTTTTTAACAATTAGGTTTGTAAGAATGGATGAATGTAGAAGTGTATTGAAAAAACAACAACAAAATAAAGATTACTATTTTCAAGTCATTCTGTACCAGATATTTGACCCTTGTGGAAAAAAGGCTTTTTGGCTATTTATTATGGGCAAATGGGTTGCGTTTTAGCAATCATAACCAACTGTTTTGGTTGAACTTGCTATGGGTTGATCGAAACAGTTATTGGTTACAGCAAAACGCACCCGAAGGCAAATCTGATTTAAGTTTGAAGAATATTGTCCATGCTGTACTTACTTGGGTTTTTGCATGGCCAATGCATCTATCTTGGCCCTCTTGTGACCATGGGAGCGGTATGCATCGACCAGTTGCAACAGACTAGCATTCCTGATGCGATTTGTCTCCAACTCTGCATTCATTGCATAGGAAAACAGAGTAAAAATAAAGAAAATCAGATGAAAACTTTTATATGGGGGGGAGTGTGAACATACAAAACCTAAACAAAGAAACAAGCATAATATAAACATAAATAATTAAATTTACATAGGCCCTATACATAGAATTCAATAAATAAATAAACTAAACATAAAAAGAAATCACTTAAAAAATAGAGAAAAAACATATTTGAAACACAGTCTATGAATGAATTTGTTTGGATTCCCTGTGAACAGGTGACATTAGGTAAAACAGCAAAACTAGTAAAAACAAAACAACACTTCAACTGAATTACAAAGGATGCTCGATTGAAATCATAACTTTTCACAAGCTTAGCATATCATACCAATAATATACCAATTTTTTAAAATTTGGATTAAGCCGTAAAATTCGTGCAAAGCGAATTTCACTGCGTGACAAAGGGAAGGGGGTGCATACTGATTGTTGCGTCACCAAAATTCAATTCGCATTCGCATTCACAGGAAGTATAAACCGGGCTTTACTTACCCATAACTTTGGGAGACTGATTTTGCATCCAGGCAGATGGCTTGTAACCATAGATACCATTGTCGGCATGGTACCGAGCAACCCTCAGATGTTTCGACAACCATGCTCGATGGGCACCAGTTGAGACTCTAATGATGTTCATCCACATGGCATTTGTAGTTTCGAAGGGTCTAAATAAGTTCACTGGGTGGCAGCGCTAGCCAATGAGGAACGTCTGATGACGTAGATGCCAGAAGCCAGTCTTCAGTAATGTAACCTCACCCTGGGGTTGTAAACAAATGGTTATTTCACAGGCGTGATGATGCAATAGTTAACCCTCCTACTCTTTGTAAAACCTTTCAATGATTAGCCTAGTAGTAGGTGGGGTAGCAAAATGGCACACAAAATGAGGGGGGGGGGCAGAGGATGGGGTTCATTTCATTCATACATTCTACCAATGAACATTTATTTAATCAGGGAACAATTCCCCATAACATGCATAACAGAGTTGCTTCGATATAGAAATAAAAAGTAATACTTAAATAAATTGCGGGCGAACCTAGACCCAGTCACTATCGAAATTTGTCATTATCGGGTACTACCGAAAAATGACAAACTTCGGAAGAAAACAAAATTGTCATTACGTAGGACCGACAATGACAAATTTCTGGAAAAAAGGAGTATCAACAGCGCCCCAGTCTGGGTCTAGAAATAGGGCGAACTGAGGTTTTGCTTGTATTGTTGTTGTAATTGAATTATAGGCTGTTGTTTTGTTATAAATAGTTTGATTTGAGTGTAGTGCGAGTGAGGGTTCTGCGGAGAAGACCAAGTCCAACGGACTCCAAGGGTCTTGTTTGAACTTCAAAATTCAAGTTCAACCACCAACCAATAATGTGCAAGTATACATTCGGAATGTATACTTGCATGTATACTTGCACATTATTGGTTGGTGGTTCAGAGAGGAGGTGAGTTGTCTGGCGCCAGTGGGAGGGCTAATAAATACCTTGATGATAGAGCATAAAAAAATAGAAATAGAAAAAAAAGGAGGGAGTCAGTTAGATAGAATTAGACTTAGAACATACCTTTTTTAGCCTAGGCAACGAGGTAAAGAAATGTTCGTATATACCTTCAATATTTCTCAACTGATGCACAACATCTTATTTGCATAATATAACAGAGAAATCCTCCATAAATGAAGAAAAGAAACCTGAAAAGTTAAAGTTCCAGCCCACATCACATCATCAGTGTCAGTCCGCCCAGCGAAGACGTCTATAACCAAAGATCGTATAGCGCCGCGTATCGGCGCTATACGCAGTGACCACCTCTTGAGGGCGCTCTTCACCAAAACAATATTCAAATTTTCATTTTTTTTCTGCCAGGTGCCATTGTTTGGGACATTTTCCATCACACAAAATTGCTGTTGCGTAAAGCATTTGGATGAACCAAGAAATAATACCCAACATTTTGAATCATAAATTAAGATGGAAAAAGATTTTTAACAGAGTGTATCAAAATGTTGAGGGCTGTGGGGTGCGGAAGAAGGAGGGTAACAAATTCAGTAGACATTCAACCACTCAAAGCACGATATATTGAACTACTAATTGGTAATGACAAGACAAACCATCAAGAAGAGATGTCGCAGTAACAAAGTGCAAATTGCTTTGTAAATCAATGTATTCCTTTTATTTTCATAATACAATTTTTTTAATACATCTCACAAAAGCAAACAAACTGTTTCAATGGTGAACTAATTCATAACCTCAAATAAACCATGTTACAAGCAGGCCTATCTTGATTCAAGAAGAACCTTTCACTTCAACATTGAACAAACAAAATGGGTTTTAAAACCATAACTTAAGATGTTGAATAACGTATTCTCTTAGATGGATATTAAACATGAGTAGTTGTAACCTGGGACATCAAGAAAAATTAAAAGGCATGTGTCCTCAAAAACCAGGTAAAATACACAAAGCATTAATTACTCAAAAATGTTTGACAACAAATTCATTCAACAAAAGTTATAATGCTTGACCATTACATATATGACCTTGAAAAATGATATTCCTTTTAGTAACCCGAGTAATTAAATGCAATTCAAAACATAAATGAGCTTGAGCCCCTCCTCCAAACCGACCACTAGACAAGATATTTTGAAAAGTTCAAAGTTAGGTCGAAGCACAACCAAGCAACCATAAGTATGCATGACGGTGGCCTAGGGGAAGCATGTGCCCCAGGTTCCCCCAGAAAAAAAAGATACAAGTAGTGCTCGCAAAAAACAAAGAGGGAAAAACAAGGCCCCTGCCTCCAAGTAAAAGAGTCCTTGATACGCTGCTGTTGCCACCATCCTTGTCTTGTCCCCTGCCACCCATACCAATCATGACTAATGATTTTCATTATGCCAAAAAGGGAACCAACTATTTTCCTTCCAACCTCGGTTTGGTGACACTGGTTTGAATTGGGGAGACAAAAAATAAAAGATGGCTGCACAAGGTGTTTTGCTGGTCCTTTGGATTGACCTAACCACCAAACTTCTTTTGGTTAATTTTCTCCTTTTTTTTGAGCGATGTTTAGGCTAGGAGATGAAGTGATTTACAAATAATTATTAATGTGCGTAATTCAACATAAATTAGGCCCAACAACACATCCATGTTTCTTACGTACCCATACTTCTTACATGGTCAAACTACTTTTCTAAAAAATTGGTTCATTCATATATCTGCATAGAAAATTCCTGTGTGAGTGACTTTTGCTGTACATTACAAGAATCTTCCAAGAAGGGAGTATTTTTAAACTTACAAATGTCAGATGAATTTTGACAAAATGTACAACTGCATGACAATGCATGGCAGTATATGTCTACAGAATGGGATATAATATCCTGTTGTATGAAAACACAACATAGTTTACAATACTTTCTTAAAATGTTTTTTTTCTTTCTATGGGAGCTTGATATGCCATGCAGAGTTTGCCCTAAACATTTTTTAGGTGATTGGCCAGCAAGACCACGAGCTTGTCATTTCAGTAATTTGTCAGGTTTTTTTCGCTAGTCAATATTTCAAAAGAAATAGGGATGCCTTTCAACACTGAAATAGTTAGCCGGACACTTCTGACTTCTGATTGGTCCTCATGTGTTTTAACTGCCATTTTGCAAGCGACTGTAAATAGTGAACATGTTATTTATTCTAAACTTTTTATACACATTTTCAAAAAGGCGCACAAAATGTGGTTCATTCAAATTCACAATAGTCTCACAAATTGTTATATAATGAACATTACTTTTCATAAATATTAGTTATACAGGTATACAATTATGAAGGTCCTAGGGTTATGATATATTATAGCACTATCCTCTACACTTTTGTAGAAACATTCTTTCACAAATCCCCACACAGTACAATTACTTGCAAATTTGTTTTCCTTTTACCCCAAAACCACAAATGTTTAAAGAATGGATTTGCTCCATTTGATTGGACTACATATAGCTAATTTAACCATCCTTTGTACAACACAAGGAAAACCTTATTAGTAAGATTTTGATAGGTTTGGCAGCTAATTTTGTTTACATGTGTTAAAGCCATTGGACACTTTCGGTAAACAGTAATGTCCAAGGCCCACACTCTGTGTATCACAACTTCTATATAAAATAACAAACCTGTGAAAATTTAGGCTCAATAGGTTATCGGAGTCGGGAGAAAACAACGAGAAAACCCACCCTTGTTTCCGCGCGTTTCGTGTTCAAAATAAATCTGTAATTCTCGATGTCGAGGATTCATATTGTTTTAATGTTTTCTCAAAAAGTAAAGCATCTCATGGAATAATATTTCAAGAGAAGTCTTTCACCATTACCTTCTGTAAACCTTCTAAGTTATGTATAAATCTGTTAACTTTTTTTTGTTTTCCCGTACCAAAAGTGTCCAATGGCTTTAAAGGGAGTGAACACTGTTGGTAAATACTCCAAAAATTGTATACTTAACTTACTTGGTAAAGATCACTGAAGAGCTGTTGAAATTATATTTAAAAAAACATTTGAATCTAAGAAAGGCTGCAGGCCTGAAGCATTTCTCAGACATCTGAAAGCACCCAGTTCTACAGCACGATGGTAGGGTTTTACTTTCAATATGTTTTTGGAACTACGATGACAAATTCTGCCTGAATTTTCATATTATGCATTATGCAATTTTCATTATTTTATGCATACCTTGGGACACACCAAGTGAAGATACTGGTCTTCTGGTCAATCACCAAAAGTAAACCCTGCCTTTAAAATGTGATTGATTGAGGAACGTTCTTAGGAAATGAACCAAAGGAGGGCTAGGGTAACAGATGACAGTCAAGTATCTCTCTTCAAGACAGCAAGCTGATCATCTTCACCATTCCTCCTCCTCATCTTCACCATCTTCATCCCCAGAATTATCGTCGAAGTCATCGCTGTAGTCGCTAAACAGCTCAAACCCCTCATCAGTATCATCGGAATCAACAGAAGACCCAAATGAATCATCATCATCATCATCGTCATCATCGTCATCATCGTTCATGCCGAAGTATCTTCTCAGGTTGACCCTCTCCTGGAGGATCTCGATGAAGTTGACGAAGTCGCTGTCCTCACTGCTCAGCGAATAGTTCAGGAAATCGTCACCGTCAAAGTCGTCATCCTCGTAGGCGTCAAAAGAGTGGTTGGCAAAGTTACCCCAACTACGTCCGTCCCGCTGGAGTGCTCTTTCATGGACTGGGAATGGGTGACAAAATAAATAACTTGGGTTTGATTCAAATAAAGATCTACATGTATAACAATAAATGCGTGGCCTCCCGCTGCATTGGTCACATGGGTGGCCAGTGCATACAGGCCTTGAACTGCGCTTGAACTTCGCTCTTGAAAGGGAACTTAAGGTACACTTCTATGAGGAAATTGTTTAACTTGTATTGGAACTTTGCAAAGGGCAAAGCATACTCTTAATTCCCATTCCCTACAATTACAATTGTAGACACTGTGACAATCTGTTTCATAGCGAAAACAGTTTGTCAAATATTTCTGCTAAGTAACAACTTTGTATGCCTGAGCTTACAAGCTTCTTGGAGAATTTTCGACGGTCCTTTTTCACAGTTTCCACCGGTAGTGTGCATGCTCAGACCTATACTGAGCATGTGCGCGCACGCTCAGAGCCACAAAAAAAAGGCCGTTATGTCTGCTGCCACCAGCGTCTCAAAAATCTCCCATTGTTCCCAAATCACAGGAAACATTTCCCTCAGAATTAAAGGGACATGTTTTTTTGACATGAATTAAAACTTTTGTTTACCTTCTCTTTCTTTGATTGTCTCGAGTCGTTTCTTCTCCGCATCCTCTCCGACCCTGCGCGCAAACTTGATGATGAATGCATCCAATTTACCAATAGGGTTTCGGGCCGTGATGCTCGTACGGCATATTGGACACCAGTTGGTTCGTCTCTTCCACTGGTTGATGCAGTAACTACAGAAGGTGTGGGAACAGTTCAGCACAACAGGCTGCATAAAGAAATGAAAGATAGATATTCATGAAAGAATGTATGCATATGAAGTCATTTGAGCAGGGTGCCTCTCGTTGAGGTAAAAAGGCCCATGCGCGTACACATCAGTGTGTTTTATTTGTTTTGTCATCGTTTTACCTCTTAGAAGGCAATAAGGGACTATGTGGTTTAAGCAATGGAAAAAAAGATGGGCCAGGGTACGGTTTCACAAAGCGCTAAGATCTATCTTAAAGGAACACATTGCCTTGCATCGGACGAGTTGGTCTATAAAAAACATTTGTAACCAATTGTTATAAAATGCATATGGTTAGAAAGATGTTTTAAAAGTAGAATACAATGATCCACACAACATTGCCTCGAAATTACGTGGTTTTCCTTTTCCTTTGCGAACTAACACGGTTGGCCATTTATGGGAGTCAAAAAGTTGACTCCCATTAATGGCCGACCGTGTTAGTCGACGAGGTAAAAGGAAAACCGCGCAATTTTGAGGCATGTTTGTGTGGATCATTGTATTCTACTTTTAAAACATCTTTCCACCCATAAACATTTCATAACAAACGGTTACAAATGATTTTCAAAGACCAACTCGACCGATCCAAGGCAACGTGTTCCTTTAACTATGGTTTGTTTGCCAATGTGATTTGTATTACGACATCACACTTTGATTAGCAATTAAGATTGCTAAGCAGTCAAGATCAATCATAGTGAAATTGGCCTCAGCGGGGACCTCTAGCCTGCTAGTGTATTATCAATAATGATCCCTTAAGTTGTGTGCATGTATACAACTGGTGTTCTTTGCACATAACTCGGTCAATTTTGAACGGTTTTTGTTCGAGTAAAGAGACAGCTACCAGTTTAGTCAGAGTCTAACTTACATAACACATAAATAAGTAAGTTTACTCACAGCTATGAAGAGTTCCGAGCAAATACTGCATCGAAGTTCACTGTCAAGAAGCTGATACATCTCATTCAAGGCTTTCACTTTGGCTTCTTTGTATACGGTTGCTCCGCTTATTGAAGGGCTCTAGATATAAATAAATCAATGTATTAAAATGATAAGACATTGGTTTGATACTGATTCGGTGTTCACTTGACTTCATGGAGGAATCAGTTTGTAATTTTTTGCATTTTCTTGGGCAAGAGAGCATTGAATTCAAGTTCTGGTGGTTAAGTCATTGGGGTATGAGTTCAGATCCCGGTCGTTACACTTCTCTTTGAGCAATATGCTTTACTATAATTGGTATAGACCTGCAAAGTTGATACTGTGTATGAAAAAACCTTTGGAGCGAAATGGCAGCTCAGGGCTGTATACTCCCCAGGGAGCTGAGAAAGATTAAAGGAATGTTATTGGCCCAATGACCAGGGCACTAATGTAAAGAGCATTAAAACGGTGTATGGGTAAAAACCAAAATTAATATTCTTTATCCCCGATGCAAATTTAACATCTCTTATATTGTTGCGGTACCCGCTGCCAAAACATCGGATTCGAACTGCCTCTAGCTACCGGGCAACCTCGGTAGTCTAGTTGGTAAGACACTGCTCTAGAATTGCAAGGGTCGTGGGTTCGAATCACACCCGAGTAACATGTCTGTGATATTTTTTCACAGGACTTGGGAAAGTACTGAGTATACAGTGCTAACAGTAACACACATCTCTTATAGCATTAAAACAGTCATCGTAAAATGAACTACTTATTATTTAGAAAATCAAAAAGTCATAAAGACTTCTGTATTTGGAAATGCGAGTATGAGTTTACGTGTAATGTGCACCATATTTAAGGTTTGCTTTAAAAGACGGAACCAAGCTGACAAATATCATTTAATTTAATCTCAAATTGACTTGCCTCAGGCTCTTTCTTGTTGGTCATCTTCCAAGCTCTACAGTAAATATGTGTCTTTTCTCTTGGCACCCTACGTAGACTGTATTTGTGTTTCCCAGCCAAGCTACTTGTCCAGCTCACTCCGTCCCAGCGATGTCCGTACTTCACCATCTCCGTTTCAATTCGGTCTCTCATCTCTAAAACCTTGTTCTGTAAGTCAACCCAAGTTTTCTGCAGCTGCTTCTTCAGTGCACTCTTCTTCAGCTCGTAGTTCCTGGATTGCTCCAAAGAGCTTCGCTTTACATTACGTACTTCTTGTTTCTTCTGATTGAATTTTTCCCTCCAGTTTCTGTGAAGCTGTATATACATAGCGGTCCGGTCGCTCTCCAGTTTGCGCCTGCTTGCCTCAAGTTGTCTTTGTATGCGCATGTCTTCCAGTTTAATTCTCTTCTTATCTTGTGATTGCACCTTTTCTCTTACTTTCTGTACCTCTCTTTGAATACGAATTCGTCGGCAGCCCAACGATGCTCTAGCACTGTCTCGGTCTCTAACCAGTTGTACTCTTAATCTCTCTACTCTGGTTTGTTCATCCAATATGTGTTGCCGAACTAAACCGATCCTGACTTTTACTTCTGTATGCCTACTTGTCAATGCCTCCACACTGTCTTTATCGCTGCAACATTTGGGTGCGTCCAAGACAACTTGAGTACACTTCTTTCTTTTCTTCAAAGGGCTACTGTTGTTCACCAGTTCATCTTTCACCAACTTTTCATCACTTTGAAATCTTTTCAAGACTTTCTTCTTGGGTTTAACTTTTGAACTCTTACCTGAATATTTTCTCTTTTTGCCGTCTAAAGTTTTTGTTGTTGATTTCTTTCTATGTTCTTTCCCTGAAGAGCACTCCTTTGAGAGACAAATACCAGAAACTGATCCTTCATCAGCGTCTTCAACCCTTGCGTGATGCACACACTTCAAAGAACCTAAATGATCATCACTTTCATGTAGGTCAGGCTTGATCGGGTGCGGTTCATTTTCCCTTGATCTTAGGGCAGCTTCTGGGTGCTTATTTTGTGCAGTCCGGCTCTCAACCTTTGACTCCTTTGACTTCCAAGAATGTTGGGTTCTCGGTGACATCACCTTGCTACAGTTTGGCTTGAGGTGTTTCCCATTTTCGATTTGATGATGACTATTGCGGTCAAGAAGTAGTTGTTGATATGCTCTCCTAGTTATAGGCATTGTGCTGTAAAAAAAAAAAAAAACATACAAAATGTATTATATAAATGCATATTAAATAAATAATAGTGTCGGGTTTGCTGCTGATTTTTTATGCATTTCTGGTAGTGGATGTAGATCAACAACTGTTTTAAAAAGTGCCCTTATTGCTAAATGCGATAACGTAACCCTCCTCCCGACGGCCGCTAGGCTGGAGGGTTACGAAGCTCCCGCAATGTGTGCAGGGCGAAATGGTTAAAAACGTACAATTTCGACAGCTAGTCAGCAGATTTGGTCCATTTTAACCACTTTTGAAAATCATGACACAAATTCTAGGAACACGAACTTGATCCTCAATGTCAAAACATCATTGAGGAAATAATTTGAAGAAAAAGGACAAAAACTTACCAGATCCCCGAGCGAAAGAGTAAAAAATGTCCCAGGTTGAAAATTCGAATCTGCGGGGGGCGGAACTGTGCAGCCGTAGTCTTGTACATGCGGTGAAACAGAGCGCCCGCTAACATTCGATTATTACAAGCGTGTACAGTTTTCGCCGTGCATAGATTGGAACGTTGGTTGTGTGTGACCGCGCAACACCAATGGTCTTGGAACCAAGACTACGGCTGCACAGTTACCGGGATACACAATGCACCACACGCAGCGCTGAGTCGTTGACCCCGGTGCGTTGCACAAACAGCCGAAGCTACGCCCCCCTCAGATTCAAATTTTCAACCTGGGACACTTTTTACTCTTTCGCTCGGGGATCTGGTAAGTTTTTGTCCTTTTTCTTTAAATTATTTCCTCAATGGTGTTTTGAGTGATATGGTAGGATTCATTAGACATTGAGGATCAAGTTCGTGTTCCTAGAATTTGTGTCATGATTTTTAAAAGTGGTATAAATGGCCCAATTCTGCTGACTAGCTGTCGAAATTGTACGTTTTTAACCATTTCGCCCTGCACACATTGCGGGAGCTTCAAAACCCTCCAGCCTGTGCGGCCGTCGGGAGGAGGGTTACGTTATCGCAACTACTCTATTGCATCAGCGGCAAAGGCCAAGCTGACCCTTTATCACACAAGGACGTGCATAGTATTTATTAGTATTTTAGGTAGGGCACCCGTCTATTAGTTACAGAGTCCAAAGATGGTTTCTCTGATTCTGGTCGTGAACTTAACATTATTTTCAAAATCAATTTAGAGAACATAATGTAATCAAAAGAAGAGTATTAAAATGCCTTGTTTTGTTGCATCTTATTAATTAATAGACATGTCGAGAACGAGAAGCCAGTAGTCAGTACCACTAAGAACTATGCAGTTGTTGGTTTTTATTTTTTTTTATACTTTTTTAGCTACGTATTTTTTTTTTGTGTCTTTTCCTGTCATTTTGGGGAGTTTTTTGTGTCTGGGCTGGATTGGGTGTTGTTGTGAAAATCATAGCAAATTAACAATAACATACATTGCATCGTTTACATCAACAATTTTCTGTGGAGCAAGAAAGACCTTGGAGGATGGCCTGACCGAAGGTATATCAGCGCCCCAGTTACAGGGTTACCATATTCTTTGGGTTGGCAAAATAGGACTCCTGTACAAGCAAGGGTCGACTTGTCCAAAGCACGTACACGTACGCTCACACCACTGCTGTCAACTTCACAACAATAAGAAGTTCTGATTTCTAAATAAATCTGAACCAACACTTGTCAGTCATATTGGTCATATTTTGGTTGTTGAGAACATTCAACAAGCAAGAATAAGCTGCTTACCTGATCAGCTTTAATACAGGAGCTGGAATGGAGGTTTCAGACCAAAAAAAAAGAGTTTGCTGCAAGGAAGCGCCAAGTTTTTACTCTGAAATCTTCGGCACCGGATGGAACGAAATAACAATGACTGGCCGGATACTGACTAAAGAGGGGGCTAGACTACACAGCGAAGCAGAATTATTTTGTATTTTTATGTAAATAGATTTAAAAACAAAGTTATTCAAATAATGAACTATTGTTTCCTTTTTTTCTTCTTTTTTTGAGCCCACCCTCTGAAAACAAACAAACAAACAAACAAACAAACAAACAAACAAACAGACAGACAGACAGACAGACAGACAGACAGACAGAAAAACAAACAAACACACCAACAAACAAACAGACAAACAAACAAAAGCCCGTTCAACACCCCCCAAAACAATTATAGAACTAAAAAAAGATAATAGGAAAAAGTCCAGCCAAAACCCGCTGCAAGACTTTTAGTATAAGTTCTGAACATCAAAAAGAAAATGATATTACAATGGAAATCTAAAACTTCAAGAATGTTTTATTCAATTAACTTTTCTTGTACTACAATTATTTAAACTCCAGTATGAGTTTGTCAAGCACTCTGACCGTTATTGTTTATTGACCTTTAAGAATAAGCAACAAACATATTACCAGCTGTTGTACAGCTTACTCGTAGTTCTTTATTTTCCTAAATAATAAATATAACAAATTTACAAAAATACATTATGGTGGAAATGGGAAAGAAAAAAATTGTTATGCACGTTGCTATGTTATCAGCTCTTCCCTGAACAACATTTTGAAAATATACGGACACAAAAGTGACTGCTGGTTAAAAAAGTCGGATGTCTTTGATATGGAGAGTTCAAATGACATTTCAACCAGATACCCCAAAGACACCCATCATCCTCAAGAGATACCCATATGTCAACTAAACATCAGCATAGACTAGCAGACACCCTTGTTCCCAAGAGACACCCAACCTCAAAAAGAAATAACCCAGATACATAAAACATATATCCAGATTCCGGCCCAAGCGAAAGCCATTTGGCAAATACACCCAGATACCCAAGAGAGACCCATATTCCCAAAAGACACCCATTTGTCATTACACACCCAAATACCCAAAGAATCATACATGCCCAAAAAGACACCAAGATTCCTAAAATACACCTAGACGCTCAAAAGACACCCAAGTGCCCTTAGCTGGTTAGACCATAATTAATGAGCCATAAACCAACAAGTATTTCAAATCTAAAAAGTTGACGGACAGAATTGTTCAGGGACAGTTTTAAACAAGAAAGCACCTTAGAAGAACCCTTACACCTGATATAGCATATGAAACTCTATTATTAGTTAAACTGTGAACTTTTTACTTTACAGATAAGCTTACCAGTTAATTTGTTATTACAGAACAAAACCAAAGAAAATTCTTTAATCGTACAAAATCTCGAGTAGAAATGAATAAAAGACCAATAATAGTTTCATTTCAGGTTTATTGTGCACATATTTCTTTGAAATCTGTAAACATGTATAAGTAGTCTGCAAGTTGACAGCAGAGTAAAATTTCATGGCTCTGCTTACTGTCCTTAAGAGTCACTCACTTTACAGGGCGCCGTAAGCGCAGAATTCTGTAGTAAGCAGAGCCGAGAAATTGGACCCTGCTAGCTACGGTTACAACTGTAAATGAATCACAGTAGGAGTAAGTCATGTCAATTCCTTTAATTATACAAAATGTCACGCTTTACGTTTAGTTTGTAAGTAAAAAAAAAAAATTTAAGACAAATTTACAGTAATTTTTGTTTAAATAGCTATGCAAAAGAAGACAAATAAACAGTGAAAAATATATGGAACACATGTTTAAAACAAGATGTTCTGTCAAGGAAAGATTGTACCTTTTTGCAACCAAATTTGCATAATAAGTGAAATATCTTAAACTTAATACAGTTTCTACAAAATAGATACAAAATGTGACACCATTCTTACTTTCTGTGAAAGTAAGAATGTTACCCCCCCCCCACAGAGGTTCATGTTTTTAAGTATCATTTTAGAAAGGTATGACAAATATTTCAAAAGGCTGGCTCAATATTGGGCGTTGTCTATAAATGGACTTATTTTACATATATATGATGTAGAAAAAAAACTCAGTTGGTAGAGCACTGACGGTAATCCAAAGGTCTTAGGTCCAAGTCCTGCTCTTGTCAATATTTCATTGTTCAGTTCAAAATTATTAAAAGATTTACCCATTCAATTTCCCTTGTGGTTTACTTAGACTTTCCCATGAAATAATATTCTATAATTACTTTCACTGTACAGGTGTTTGGCAAATGATATGGTGTTTTGCAGTAGGCAGATGAACAAAAGCATATTGCATTGCGCCAGCATCAGCACCATGCAAAAAGGTGCAATAATGAGCCCTTAATTTTCCCACCAGTATTGTGCAATTTACATGTTTCACGGGAAGGGTCAAAAACATTCAGTTATGTGAGATATACAACATTTAGGCTTATTTTCTACAAATTTACTTTTAACCAATACAACTCGTTCATATTTTCAGCCCAATGAAAAATTGCATTATTGTAGTGAACTGGTCGGTAATCTTTTTGTAGTATTTAATTGCTTTATAATATTCTTAATAAAAAAAAGTTATCTGCTTTCACTTGGTGAGAGTATCATACATTGTGACCAACAAGAATCAATTATTAACTCTAATTTAGAAAAAAGAAAAGAAAATGAATGCAGCAAAAGTGAAAAGAAGTGGAAAAACCTACTTTTTAAGTATTGGCAGTGATTGTATACAAATTTCTCAAATCTTTTTTTCAAAAAAGTGGTTATCATCAAATGCCATAATCCCAAAGAATTTACAACTATACACGATTAAGTTATACACAAATGACTAAACCTTATTATAAAGTATCAAAATACCAAATCGGTTTTATAAAGGTGTCTAAATTGCCCACACACCACAGGAAAGTGGAAAAAAATCACTGCCAATACCTTCAATAGTGTTTTCAACTCAATAAAGGCTTTTACTGTAGTGTTTATTACAAACCTCTTTGTCCGTTTTACAAAAAGAACAGGAAAGGCATTCCCATAGTAGAAAAAATAACCCTGATTTCAGTAGAAAAAAAGTATGTCTTAATTCACAAAGATTACTTAATATTTTAAACCAACGTAAAAAAAAGGTGTTTCTTTACCATTGGAGATAAATCAAAGCCCATTTTGTGGCCGATTTGTTTTTTTTCAAACTTTATTCTTTTATTTGTTTTTTAAACCTCACAAATTTAGGGTTTTAACCAGGCATATCAATCTTATCTAAAAAAGATTGAGATGCCATGCTTGGCCATCGTGCCAAGGATGGCTGAATTGCAATATTCAGTTGACAGAAGTCTGGCAAAATTAGCTAATGGAATTTGCTTAGAAAGCTTATTATGTGAGTAACAGTCAATGTATGCATGTGTGCCACATGGCACTGGGTTTTTTGTAGTAGACTGGCAAGTCATGAACTCAAATTATATTTCTATGCCAAGGTGCAGTCATCAGATGTATTTTTCTGGCAATCAGAAAATTGTGACCAAACTTAGGTTGGAAATCAAAATAGTCTGGTCCCATTTCAGCCCAGCTAAATCAGCACGTCTGCCAGTGTTGAAGAATAGGCAGCACACGCGATCTAGTGTAGCTGTAGCCAAAGTTTCAGACATGGCCTTAGATCCGTATCTATGTGTGACCGGTGAAAATTGTATGGTTTTGTTTTCTCTGATTAATTTGTTTTATTCCCTTTGATTTTAACAAAGAGGTAGATCTCCATGGTTTTACTCTTTTATATTTATTACTTCTTTGTCTTGCCTGCCATAACAGTTTATTGCATCTGTGGGAATTATTCTTCAGCCAATCTTAATCTTAATCTTAATCTTTGCACCCCAAGGTCATTGTTTATTCATACAAGACAATGACAAAAATGATATGTATAAGAAAGATTCATGTGTGGGAAAAAGTGGCATTGAGAACAATTTATGTATACTCACAATCACCCTTTTTGTAGACGAAGAATATAAAAAGATGAAAGAGGTATGGCAAGGAGAGTAATGGGGAAGAGGGGAAGGCAAAGGTTGGGGGTGGGGGCAACTTTAAAAGTCTGGCTGTCTGTAGTGACCAAGAAGTCTTTGTCTCTCCCGGGACAGGCTGCGTATGATGGACTCCTGCTGGTTGTACTTGATCAACTTGATGATGGAGAAAATGCTGAGGAACAGCCAGATCAGAAACTCAGACCAAAGTCCAAACTGTAAAAATAATAATACCAAAACAAGCTTATATGAAGAATCAACCTTCCACAAGAAGTGTGACAAACTCGAAACAATTTTAAAGTAAAGTGAGTCAAGGGTTGATTTTTTCACAGAGCACTTTTAATAATTTAGGGGGCTAATCATCCTTACTCACAGCTAGAGCTGAATTGCGAATGACGCGTCTACAACGTGTTCGAGAAGTAGGCATGCAAAGGCGCCTTCAGCTGCCAGCCACATCAACCCATTATGACCACGGAGCACAGCCAAGATCAAAGTTGTTTGATATTTCCCGAGGGAAGAAAATCGGATAGTCTGGAAAACCCTTGTGGCACAGCAGAGAACCAACGCATAACTCAACTCACATAATATGGCCCTGGCCGGGTTTTGAACCGGGGTGACCTTGGTGAGAGGCGAGCCCTTTACGCACAAGCCAACCGTGCCACCCTATTGGTAATTACTCAAAATAATTATTAGCATAAAACCTTACTTGGTTTTGGGGAGAGGTTGATAGTATAAAATATTGTGGGAAACGGCTCCCTCTGAAGTAACATAGTTTTTGAGAAAGAAGTAATTTTCCACAAATTTGATTTTGAGACCTCAGATGTAGAATTTGAGGTCTCGAAATCAAGCATCTGAACGCACACAACTTCGTGTGACAAGGGTATTTTTTCTTTCAGTATTATCTCGCAACTTCGATGACCAATTGAGCTTAAATTTTCACAGACTTTATGCATATGATGAGATACACCAAGTGACAAGACAGACTGGTCTTTGACAATTACCAATAGTGTCCAGTGTCTTTAAGTCTCCCATTGGTCTCAGAGATACTCCTGAATCTTGCTTACCTGCACCATTCCCAACTCCACTGCATAGTTGTCTGGCTTGATATATTTAAGTTTTTTCCAAATGTTCTCTTCAAATCCAGCCAAAGAGCAGCTGCAAGAACAAGAAATAATCAAACAAAAATAACCATGGCTCAGTAAAATTTTAAATATCACCTCAATTCAATTCAATTCACATTTATTTCCACAAACACATTTCCACAAATAATACAGAGCTACATTGTAATGCATACATAAATAAATAAAATACAGAAAGGAAACAAAAATAAGGGGAAAGCGCGTGGAAGCAAGGCCAAAAATAAGCCAGGTAGCTTGTAGCGGCTTGCCTTTACAAAACAAAATACATAATCTGTGGAACTTAAACATTATGTGGGTAGTTCCACAAAAAATTACTTTATGATTGACAGCCTCCATCTCTTTACTGCCGGAAAAGTGTAGAGTTTAGGTTGATGAATGAATTCTATAGTGATTCAGCATGTAACACATCAGATTTAAAACAATACATGAAGTGAACCAATTTTAATTTATTAAAAAGCACAAGACCTGGGCCCAATTTCATAGAGCTGCTAAGCACAAAAATTGCTTAGCATGAACTTTCTCCCTTAACAAAAAAATGTGATTTTCAGGGTAAGCAAACAACAACTGGATACCAGTAACAAGCAATATGTAACAAATTAAAATTTGGTTGGTAATCCTGTTTTTATAAAGGGAAAAATGTCATGATAAGCAAACTTTTGTGCTTAGCAGCTCTATGAAATTGGGCCCTGTAAGGATTTTACCTTGATGCTGCTTGCTCAATCAGTCGACACCAAGCTGAATAACCCTCCGTGATGTTGATGGCCGAGATAAAAACCATAACAGTTATGATGACATTTCCAATGAACGTCCCAAAGGCACCAATGAAAGAACTGATAAAGAAAACAAAAACTTGTATAAATACCTCAGGCAAAAACACTTGAGCATACTGGCCTTGAGGGAGGGGGATTTTTTATTTAGACAAGGTGATCACTCAATTTTGAGAAAAGAGAAAGCAACATAAAAGCAAATTTGATCAATTATTTACTACCAACTTATCCTACTAATCTTCTTGGACTTGCACTCCATACAAACTCACAATCAACTTGCTACTCACAGTTTTTTTATAAAATGTTTTATTGAGAATCAATTCAATTCGGCAATGAGATGGACTGCACACGACGTCATACCGCCATCTTTGATGACAAACAACAAGAAAGTGCACCTGTGTACCTGCTGTGCACGACTCTCTGCCAATGATAGCCTTTTACAAGTGTACGTTTCATCAACGATGGCAACCAATGCAAGAAGGGGTCTATAGATTGACATAACTATGATGATTACTATTGTAGCTTTCTGGTTATGAACCCAAGGAGCCCTCTCAAAAAGCACCTTGTACTGTAACCAGCAGGTCTGAAGGAACTTATAAAGATGAGAAAAATACAGATTTAGACGTGGGAGGTAAACCCCCACCTAGGAGAAAACCCACAGATGCGGTTGGGACTAAAAACCTAATCCACAGGCAAGACCAGGGCCCAATTTCATAAACCTGCTAAGCAGAAAATTCTGCTAAGCAAATTTGTTGTCTAGGCAAAAAAGGATTGGGTACCAGTTGCAGCATTAGTAACTGTGTGGTACTCTGGCACGTAATCTATTTTTGTGAGGCAAAAGTTTGTTGTGCTATAAGCAAGTTTGTGTGCTTATAGGCTTTATGAAATTGGACCCAGGGGCTGATCTGAAGCTGGATAACAGCAGAGATCTACAGAGGTCAAAGGTAGGGGAAAAACTACGTCGACAACCTGGAATGTTTTTTCAAAAAAATAAATACAAAATATTTCTTACGAAGCAACAAGGCACGTTGTCTTGTTGTTCCAACTCACCTGTCTGTCTCGTAGAAGACATGGAAAGATAGTCGGACCAGCTGAGCAATAGAGACCAGCAGAGCTACTATACCTATGGTGATGGCAAAGTTACAACCACCTGGAGATCCCCAAGTTTTTATTGTTACCACCGACGTCTGGGGATCTGATGTTAGTATAAAACAAAAACAAAACAGCAAGTTAGTCCGGAGGTCGTTGGTTCGAGTCTCACACCAGTCAAATTTTCTTTGATCAATCCCCAATTCATTTAAAATTCACCCAGTCAGTTTCCCTTGTGGTTAATAAATATTTGATATCTGAAATAAAAAGTTGCAATCCCCTTGCTGATGCTTCCCAGGTTGTGCTTCTAACTGGCACTCCCGAACAAAGATATTGACAAAATAGGCAAACCACCAACAAAGGGCTAGATAGCTCAATTGGTAGAGCCCATGCACTTTAATCCGGAGTTTTTTTTTTTCGAGTCCCACTCAAGTCAAGTTTTCTTTGTTCAACCCCAAATCAAAAATAAAACCTAGCAATAAACTACAAGGGTAACTGATCAGGTAATTATCAATAAATCTTGAACAAAGAAAATAGTGACTTCAATGAGATTTGAACCGCAGCATACCGTTTACGTGCAAGTGCTCTACAAACTGGGCTGCATGTATCTGGGCTTTAATTGGTAATCTCTCTATTTTGTGAAAAAAAATTGTTGGGGGGGGGGTGCAAGTCAGGGCTTTTTAAAAAATGAAACCTTATCAAAAGACCAGCAAAACATTACAGATGGATAATGGATAATGAACAAAGTATTAAGTTCAGGATAAAAAATAACTTGCAGGAACACTTGTTTTAGAAGATTTACAACATAACCAAAATTTAAAGGCACCTGGAAATAGGATTTTTTTTCTTTTAAACATAAGAGTATATGTTTATCAACAATAAAACAATTTTTTGAGTAATTGTTTGTCCCGATTTATATGTTAAAAAAATTAATTCAGTGCTTGGGGGGGTTGACTCCGCCTACCCCTTTTGTGACGTAGGAAAAGGAAGACTTTGCCTCGATCAAACATAGACCCCCCTCGATGCGTAGATAAACACACGTGCAAAAGTACATGTAATTCTAAGACGTGAGTTTGTACGCTGCGAAAAAGTTTTTTTTTCTGGCATTTTTCCGGCAATGCCAACCAGGTGTATTGCTGCTGGATGCAGCAAAACAACTAAAGATGGGGTCAGTCTTCATCTGTTTCCTGCAGATTCCAAGTGTACGATTTTTTGTTGGTACCGCATGCGATTCACCGTGCGTGCAGGTCCTATGTGACCGTCCGCACATTATACAGCAGCCATAGTGCGTGCGTGCAGTCTGCTCCGTGGCCGTATTTCTATAATAATACGTAGGCAGACCCACATCTTACAACCCATTTGGTCACTAAAAAGTCGCATAGTTAAACAAAATAGCAGCAATAGCTTTTGTAAAAACCACTAGGCGTTCAACATGTTCAAGTTTTAATGTACGTATGTGTGTAAAATCGTGTCTAAATTTGTTTTGATGTGCCATGTTCCCAGACGTAATGTACGGAGGCCTGACTACAAATTTTCTCTTCAAATATCGCGCCTTGAAGTACGTCACGAACAGCGCCCTCTCGGGTCGGGGCCTACTCGTAAATTTGTAAATACAATCAAAACTAATATTTTTAAACCTTAGTTAACTTTTTATTCACATTCCTCTCATAAAAACACATATTTTAGTGACAAAAGCTTTATTTAAAAAAAATACCACTTCCAGGTGACTTTAAAAAACAGAAAGTGTTTGAAAATTCTAGTTAACCTATATTTAAACAATATTAAAAATCAAATTCTAGGGTTTTTACCCCTCAAAAGACAAAACAGTTTAACAGAGCAACAAATACATACCAACGCTGCCATTAGGAAAAAGCAAGCAGTTTCCGTTAAAATCATTATTTTTATTCACTGCCATCGGTGCGAAGACAAAGAAGGAAAAGATGGCACACAAGAGGTAGGCAGTGACCTGGCAGAGCATGAGGATGTTTCCGATTCCCATGGTGAGCTTGACAGGAAAAAGGGCAAAAAAGACAACAAATAGGAAATGAATAACCATTTTAAAAGTGGAGTGGTTAACAAAAAGAGGAAGTCAACTCATAAAAAGTGGGTATTCAATGTAAACAAACCAAGCCAGCAATTTTTAGTGCATTAAAACCTAGCCCAGGTTGGACTCCTCCGTTGCAGGCAACGGCAGTGGCACTGACTGACGTCCTACCAGGGCTACATTAAAACCATGTCGTGGTCGGATTTGAGACCATCAAAGGGGATCTACCAACTTTTTTAATTTACGATTATCTTTACTAGACTAGTAACTTTTTTATGTCTGTGTACCAGTACTATTCTCCTCTTGAGCTCATGAGTTGAGAATTGTGACCGATATCTTTTTTTTGAAGTGATTCACAAGTAACCAATTAATTTAATTGTGGAATTCATTGTCTTGTTTTTAAGTTGTAGAAAAGCGATATAGTATGGAACAAAGGGTAGCTACCAAGTACGTAGGAGTGCAGACCACAGCTAGGCTCCTAAGTCCTAGGTAGTAGTAGTAGGGTGTGGAATAGAAATGCAGTGGGTTGTTGTGTCATGAATGTGTAGGACGGGGTTTTGGCTTTGGGGGCGTGTCGCCAGTCATCGATATTTGTAAATTGTAAACTGTCACTCCGCCTTTTCGCTCGTATAATAAAATACCTGTGTTTGGGCATTAAGATACATTGTATTCATGGTAATAACGTTGATGTTTTAAAAAGTAGCGGACATTCTACATTGAAATCGACAATCACTAATAGTATTAGTGATTGTCGATTTCAATAATACACCACCACTTTCTCCTCACCGACCCATCACCCAGTCTCAAAAACATGAAGAAAAAAGAAAAAGAAATCCGAACTTACTGTTTGACTGGCGACACAGTTTCAGTTCACCAGGTGGAGGAATGCTGAACCCAAAGATTGGATGGTTATTAATAATACACTTGATAAAAACAAAGATTGTTTTGACTTAAGAAGTTAACGTATGCTGCTAAATTAGTGCAAAAACAAGTTACGTTTACGAAAAATAGGCGTCACGAGTAAATGACATTACACTGCTCTGGTTAATTGAGTGGCGATGTAACAGCGCCCTCTTTCGACGAATTTCTCAACTTTAAGTCCCGTATTATTGCTTTTTTTTTTTGGGGGGGGGGGGGGTCATGGTTGGGGCACTATAGAGTTGGGGGGGGGGGATGCCCCTGAGATAAAAACCCCTATTAAACAAAGTCGAAGAACAAAAAGAAAAGTATCAAAATCACTGCTATTCGCATTTTACATTATCCATTTTTATTAAATTTTCAGTTCACCGTTTGAACAAGAGGGTGCATGTATTAAAAAAATGTAGATAGTTAGTTTTTATATGTACAAGAACACCTGAACAATATCACTGTACTCTGGGATTTTCAAAAACCTTATACAATTACTTTACAATAAATTTAAAAAAAAACACACACATACAACTAAGAAACAAACAAACAAACAAAAGAAACCACAGACACAATATTTGAAACAAATGAATAAGACTGTGCAGAGTCAAGATGAAACCAATAACAATCTAGTGCCATGGAAATAATTGTGTTTCCAGTTAACATAAACAAGGAAAAATATTCCTTAATAGTAATTTTACTTCTTTGGAAGATACTTAGCTCTTTCGAAAAGGAAAATATAAACATCCAAATGTTTTTAACGAGGAAGTACATAGGATAGAAGGGTCTGCTCATTTGAGAAGAAATTAATTTAAAATAAAATTATATTATGCAGTTACTTTTTTATATTAAAGATGACCCTTTGTCATGAGTCATTAGTTGATTTTATATTTTGGTGACTATTTGTTTTCTTCTTCAATCTACAATCACCTCAACAGCCAAAACTTGTTCTTCACCTTACCAAATCAATTTGGGGCCAAAAATTAGATTCAATAAAAACTTGATCAAAGTAGGGTTAACAACAAATTTGTTTAGAAAACAGTGTATTTTCTTTCCTCTTGCTTAACTATTTAGGGAATTATTTAAAGTATGAGCATGTACCTAATGTTAAGAACAAACAATGGCAGTGCTTTTTACTTTTAAGAATCTTCTCCACTTTGTAAGTCAAGAGGAGGGGAGGAGCGCTTTCCTGAGCTCACTGCTATAAAAACCACTTCACAAGAAGTAAGCTTACATTATTTTCATCTAGGTGAAGCGTTCTTAACACAAACTTAAAATCTCAACAGAAAGAAAGCCATGTTTAATTAACACAGATTAAAAACAAAAAGTTGTCCATGAGAAGCACAAGAACGATTAAAATCAGAATAAAACCCAAATTTTTTTCTTCATTTTTTACAAATTACCATATACTCCAATCACCTGCGATCCAGAGCAAATAGGACGGAAGAATACACAATACATTGTACAATCAGTTTTGTCATATATTTATAATATACAAGTGAAATTACACATTATCTACAGTGTCATGATACAAACCCAACTCAGACTCGTACCCGAAAAAAGAACAACAAAGGGGACAGTTAATTCTAAACAGATTTGCCGCACCATTGACACTTCATAACGATAAAATGAAGCATATAATGCACCTCTATTTGGTATTCTGAGCAATGCAATTCTGTGTATACTATAACAAACAGACCTTACACAAGCAGGCAACACAATATTTATAATTGATACAATGAATGGATTAGAGAAATGACTAACATGAACTACAGCTTAAAACTGACTTTCTGAAGCAGGGAAAAAAACTTGGTAGTAATTTGATCTATGTATAAGTTCATCTTTTTGAGAGAATTCATATTATTTTGTCATAGCAGCTTTTGGATTAAACAATGATACATATCACAGGAATGTGAATGTGGGAATTTTGTTTTCATACTGTATACACATTATGGGTACAAATGTGCAATTTGGCTGGAAGTGTAAAGCCCGGTTCATACTTCCTGCGAATGTGAGTGTGATGTGAATTTGAAGTCACAACTCCTCTTTCGTTGCGATATTCGCAAGAGAGTTGAGCACAACTCAACTCAGTGCAAATTTCATTGCGAATTTGTGACGTCAATATTTGTATTGCATTCGCATTCGCATTCGCAGAAGTATGAACCGGGCTTGATAGAATTGTAGTGAGAGTGATACTTCAGTTTATAGACCACTAATTTATTGTTTACAAGAAGAGCCACCTTGTACATTCCAGTGCCTTTCAGGCAGGCAAGATACTACAGAGCATAACTTATTCAGAGTAGCTGATGTAACATCTCTGTACTAAAGGTCTATGCAACAAGGAGTGTTGAGTAGTACTTCAGCAGATGTTTATAATTGCATTCCCCCCCAAAAAACCTGTTGCATCCTCCCACATTTAGACTCTCCTTGTGACTTTAGTAACCAATGTCATTAAAGAGTTCATGCAGGTTTCAAGGGAAGAGACAACAAAAAAGAGTGGGAATTTTCCTCACGTAGCATTGCCGAGGGGTAATCAACTAATGATGATTAAGTCATGAAACCAGTTTCTATTGAAGGAAATTAGACCTGGTCCAATTAATTGGCACACAGAAACAGAAATACCACAATTTCTCCCCTTAATAGACCACGTCACATGCAGAGGAATAACCAAATTAAGGAGAATCAAGGAGAAATGTTTCTATTTCAAACAGAGGCATGACAGCCCAATGTTCACAACTGACATCACAAAGGATCCAAAGACTATGTGTTTTTGATTTTCAATTTCATTTCTCTGAGAGATAATTTCAAATTTGACTAATGTGAAAGTTTGAAAGTTATTCGCCCAAAAAGTGTTAAATCAAGTCTGAAAAGTGATGACACATTAGATTTAAAATTGTAACAAATCAATAAATAACACGAAATGTGAAGAATATTATAGAACTATTCCAATTCTTTAAAAAAATTGTGAAAGTTGTTAATAACTAACAATGATGAGTCTTTATAGCCATGCTTTTTCATTAATACGCCATAGAAGATATTGCTACGCCAACCCAAACACAAGTTTAGTGTTTTACTATAGTCAGTACAAATATTCAGCCGAATAGTTCCATGTTAGAGAATTTTATCACAGCATAACATAGATGCTCATATTCAATTTAAATCCAAGAAATCTACCAAGACTGAAAGGGCAAAATAGTCTGCTCCCTCATATTATTGATAAGATCAGCCTTTATCATTACTACTGTATACAGGGAATATGACCAAGGTCCATCTTGGACGCTTGGTCTGAACAAGATATTCACTTTTTTCCTTTTACACCCCCCCCCCCAAAAAAAAAAAAAAGAATTATAAGAATATCATCCAGCCTCTGTTCCTATGGAAACAATATAAAATAAAACATATTTTTAATATCCATTGATACTTCTTAAAACTAGGTTTAAAGGAGCCTTTCAGTAGAGCGAGAACAAAATAAAATTAATCCAAAACCTGCCAATACAAAACTTTTGTTAGCGACAGCTTATAATTTTCCCTTCATGTCTTTTTAAGGCTATTATAGATTTTCAGTAACACAACATGATACTTAAAAGGTATTTTTTTTCAGTTATTTACAAGAATAATTTACAAAACTATATTCAACACTACAAAATGCATGTACTAGTTTTACAAGACATGCTAATATTATTATTTACAATTAACCACAGCAATCCACATATTAAATTGGTTTTACTTATATGCCTTACAGGTTATATAAAAAAAAAAGATAAAATCTAGAAAATAAAAATCATGAACTAATTTTCTTACGGGGAAGTAAGTTTTGGGCTTCCAAAAATATTGTGCAAAGTGCAGTTTTGTGATTGAATTAAATCTACACGCTGTTGAAATGGCATGCGCTCCAACAAATAACTTTACAAAGAAACTAATAGGTCAAATCTTATAGAACAATTCATTTTGCAAAGGTAATGGATTTTGTTGTTATCAACATTTCTATTAAACAAAACTCCATAGCACACAAACAAACGTAAGTCAAAGATTTGTTTTACGATTGGTGTACAACACTCATACAGCCGAAATCAATAAAATACTGTAGTTTCATTTTGAGCTTATGGTCATACAGTTTGAAAACAAAAAAGTGGAGATTTCACTCTGACATTTAAATGGTGAACCAAGGAACCAGGCTTCTATTACCCTGGCTGTTCACCAAGTTTTACGTAGGATAAAATTCTCTCGCAAAAATAAAATTCTGTTCCACTTTTTTTTTTAAATAGTTTAAAACAGCTGCCACAAGTTTCTGTCATCATCCTTCATACTGTTTTCTTCAACATTTAATGTCCACCACGTGCGCAAAATGTAAATACTTAATGATGACTGCAAAATACTAGTAATTGTTATCAGCTGTTTTAAGTTGACATTATCAAGAAGAAAAAATAACACCAAACATTATGCAGTATAATTGCAGTGCATCATCTCTTTTGAGAGGGGGAAAAAAGACATTTTAAAAAAAGTTCAGCTCACCACCACATTAATTATTCTCAATAATTTTATCAAATTTTCTATAATACACTTATTATTTGTTTGAGTAGATAAGATAACCACAACATCCGTCAGCGAAAAAAAACAAAAACCCCAAAACAAAACCCTGCAATTTTGTCAACCATATTTTTGTCCAAAAGTAACATCATCATCATAATTAACACAATAATCAATGCATCAGTCTCCTAGAAAATTCAGCAAACTATTTTCAATAATATAAAAAAAACGGCCACAAAATAATGCTAGCCTTGGAGACTTTGACAATAAATTAACAGTAACCTTAAACAGAAGGTATAGTTAAGTGTCCAACCATGGTAACTTTGTACCTTTTGTTTGGGGGGGGGGGGTAATGGCCTCCCACAAGAACAAGTGATACAAATGGAAACAAACTAACAAAAGCCAATTTTTAGCAACCTCAAAATTGGACAAAACATATTATTTATCTTCATTTGGTCCTTTTTCTTCTTTCTCTTAAACTTGTGCGTGTCAACAGCAACTGATGGGCAGTGGGTATTCCAGCTTAGCTTTTTTTTTTCAGCAAAAAAAAGTAAGCTTTATACACCATACTTTAAGCAGTCTGCCTCAAGAGTTAAATTTTAAAAACTTTAAAATAAAATCTATGCATTTAACCTTTCATTTTATTTGTATAGAAATGTTCAATTCAGAAAAGAATCTTATTGTCAGTATGATTGAATTTTTTCTGTAGATAAAAATTCTTGTAAAATTGTTTTTTTTTCATGATTGATATGAACCTTTGCGACTGAACTAACAGTGTTTTAATAAGGCAATTGAGGTAATTTTATGCATGCCCTCAGTCCTTGCCTTGTTGCCCTATTAACATAAACAAAGCATGTCTGAAAACTGAGCAAGAGCAAAGAGATTTTCCCCAAGCTGCTTTATAAATTTGTTGTCATTGTAAAAGAATGTCGCCCTGTATGAGTTTGCCAAAGACAGTATTATGTACATTATACAAAATATTTGGGTGATGAACAATGTCAAATCTCTCCTGCAAGTATAGACAGAATATGTCACAAAAAATGTAAAGAATCTAAACTTTCCTGCCAACAAAATTAGCCTCTTTGTCTATCAAGAAAAAACACCCTGCAATGTTCCATAGCAACCATTAATTCATTCCATTCCATGAAGAAAAAGGCACATCAAATGATATGTACAAAATACTGAACCTGATTTGAAAACACTGAGACTTTCAGGGTTTTTTATCAACAGGAAGAACAAATCAAAAGTCAAAAGTTTGCAAATAACACACAATTGAAAAAATAAAAAATTGAAAAAATGTAGAATCTGAAAGTACATAATACTGTGAAAAACAAGAGAAATATCTGACAGCCTCAGAAAAAAAGGTAAAAAGAAATTTGATTAAAGGGAACGACACAAACTTGCTATTCTGAAAGAAACCTTTGCTTCAAATCAACTTTTGCTCAAGAACTGTGCATATAGTACAGTTGTTAAAACAAATGCAAACTTAAAATTGTTCGCGGATGTTGAGTAAACCCAAAGTAAGCTTGCTTCGTGCACCGCTTACACTATTGTGTACATGGCATGAGGCGCTTGCATACAAACCAGGCCAACAGCCAGTAACAAGACGACCAGACGCACACAGTACAACTCTGGGAACTTGCAAGAAGTGCTTATCAGTTCGGGGGGCAGTGGGCACGCAACGAAAAATGTGCAAAGCGCAATAAACCCAAAACCCCCACTACATTAATTTGTTTCTAAAAAATACTTTGAACTTCTGAGTTTTCTCACAAAATTCTGAGATATTACTCTGAGATCCTACTAAATATATCCATCCAGGATGAAAGCACTCAGCTGAATTACCTTCTCAGGCTTATTGGCTCTTGTACAATTTTCAAACTGAGTTTCATCTTTAAGATGAAAATTTGTTTTGTTTTTTTCTCCAGATAATACCAAGGTTATGCATCCCTTTAATTCAACTTCTACTTTTCACATCTAGAATATTTCTGCATGTCGAAAGTTGCCTTAGTTTGCTACAGTTTGCATTAAAAAAAAGCCAGAAAAAAACACCTGTTCAATTTAACCTCCACTGAATTGTTATCTGTTTAAAAAATAGAGAAAAATATTATCCATATTAAGGAAGAATTGAACAGGAGATGAACTTCTAAAAGTCCACTCGTTTATGTTCTGTAAACGTACACAAAAGTATTAAAGAAAAGCACTTTGCTGTAAATGTAAACGTCCAAGGCCACAATACTTCCGTTTTTTATTCTGTTTCTGATAGAAGACCATTATGTAAAACCCGTAACATGTGATTTTGTCCAGAGCACTTTGACGCAGCGCAGCCATCTTTGGTATTTTTCCCTTCAATAGAAACTACATGACACAAAAAACAAGGCTGTATGGAGAACTCTCTATGCTTCAATTCAGCCGATGTTCAAACAGTCAATTTGACATTGATGGCTGCGTCATGCTAAAGGCCAAAACTGGACAACAATCATAAACAAGGATACAGAGAATGTAGACAGGCAAAGTGGGTTTGTTCACAGGCAGGTTGTCATAAGATATGACAATGAAAATCCCTTATAATGATTAACCCCCCCCTCGCACATATGACTGTCATATACTCATTTAGAGAGTTCCAAGATGCAGATTGTTTTGCCAAAACTATGGCAGCCCTTATTTTCTACAACTATCAGTGCAACAAGCAGTGTGTGGAACTTTAGAGAATAAAACTTGCAAATCCAATTACATTGAATATTGAAACTTCCAATCCTGCACTTCTTAATAATGCACTCTTGATGAAAAAGCTTGGAAAAGGCAAAAGGAAAAACTACTTCTCCTCAAGAAAGCTTGTAACTAAGCAATTGACAGCCATTTGTAAGAGACTCCCCGCAAAAACCCTTATCATTAGCCTGTGCCCTCAAATCGCCCCTTGTGCCAGCATTCTCTGAATCATTACTTCTTTAATCAATACTAAATCTTTCTCTCCCTCTCTCTCTTTACAATCCGTTTAATGGCAAGGCTGCAGGAATTTTACATCACATTGTTTTACAAACTTTCCTTTGTGATCCGCACACCCACCAAAACACATACATTAAGTGGCATTAGCCTGTAATCACTAGATTTGTTAATTGACCCTTTGCGTCAGTTTGAATTTCTAATCAGATTGTGAAAGGATTCTCCATGGTTTAACCAAACGACTGATTTTGAACAAACACAAACATTCCAAACCCTTCTGTTGTGAGAAACCTGGAATAACACAAAATATTTTCTTCAGTTGTGTGTGGCCTTTTCTGGATATCTTTTGAGTTTCTTTAAAAAAAGTTTAAAACAGATGTATTGTTTGTTATGTATTGACCACTTTGTGCACTGGTAGCCTCTCCACGATAGAAAGTCTCAAACCCCATTCTTTCAACTGTTTCCTTAACTACAGTAAAATGCATTTAAACCATTTGAAAAAAAAGCTGTGCACATTTCGGCAAGACCTTTGTTTTAAATCTGGGCAGAGGCATTCTGAAGCAAAAGGTCAATTAGCAAAGCAGTGTTAATTTACATCACATTGTTTTACAAATGTTGTGATCCCTCTCGCTTAACTAAAAAACGGAAACTTATAGTCAGTATAGAATTCATGGATTTCTCATTTACCAAGGCATGATTATTTTAAACTGAATTAATGCCACAATTTCATAAGCAGCCAGTGGTACATTATAAACATTGTTTTTTGAAGTAAAACAACATATCCATCAATCAGTACCACACAAAGTATATTGCGAAGCAATTTTGCTGGTAATGTATGTCTGAGAATAAGTTTTTCTTATCAAAATTGTATTGCTGGCTTATGAAATTTGGCCAGTAGCACTGCATCAGTTACAGGTCTATATGTTTCAGATAACAAACAGAATCTGTCTTAATTGAAATCCTTTTTTTCATCACACATTAGTCTTCGACTACAACTGAAATTACAGAAACTGTTTTTGGTTCAGAACATTAAACTACACGTATAAGTGCTTTACATTATAAACTCTGGTTACTGTTGATGCTGCAGCAAGTGGTTGCTTGCCAGTCCAAAGTCAATATCAGATTGCTCAATCGTCCGACTGTTCATACCGTTACCTTGATGGGGCGTCATAGTTGAAGTCTCCATCCCGCTCCACTGCAGACTCTGGAACAACATGGAGTTGGTGTTGGTTTGCTCTTGCGGCAGGGGAATCCGGGTACTTTGCTGCTGCGGCCTGCAGTAGGCTGGCTGCATCTGGCCGGGGTAGTTTCTGTGAGTTGGTAGCTGCTTCTGCTGCTGGTGCTGCTGCTGCTGTGCTGCGTACTGCTGCATGGTTGGTGGGCTGCCCATAGAGGAGGGAGAGGTTCCCATGAATGGTGGGCTTCCACGCTGCTGCTGAACATTGAAAGGATCCATGATGCCTTGGGGAGGAGAGGCAGAGTACTGCTGCATTTGTTGATGATGTTGCCTGTGTTGGCCAGTGATTGGAAGCGCTGCCGAAATTGTTCGGTTCTGCTGGCCAGCAAACTCAGACATACTTTGAGTATAACCCTGTGGATCCTCTGTGAAAACAGCAGAGTTGGACACGCCGTTGTTTGTCTGCACGTCAGGTCCCTGACTGTGCTGTCTCTGCATTCCACTGGAAATGTTTATTTGCTGGGCCAATAAAGCTTGCTGTTGTTGCTGCTGCTGCTGCTGTTGCTGCTGTTGTTGCTGCTGCTGTTGCTGCTGCTGCTGCAATTTAAACTGCATTTGCTTACGCATTAAAGACTGCTGGAGTGTTTGATTAGAAAGTTGTTGCTGCTGTTCTTCCAGCAGCTTTCGACGCTGCTCATCAAGCAGCTTCTGCTGCTGCACTTGGGTTTCCATAAGAATCTGCTGCTGTCGTCGATGCTCCTCAGCCATACGTTGCCGCTGCTCCTCCAACTGCTGCAGCAAAACATAGTTCTCCTGGTTCACCATATTATTGTTGCCATTGATGGAGGGCAGCACTTCCTCCCTAATAGTACCAGTCACTTCATCAAAGTCCTGAATTAATGAGTCCACTGCCTCTACAGCTGCTTTGGTGGAAGGGGTGATGGGGCCCAAGACATCGTTCATACTGTTCAATCCATTACTGCTGAGTGGGGGTGGCCGTTGCGCCCTGGACTTTTCCGTCAAGTTTTCCCCCCTATTACTACTGAGGAGCAATGCGTGTAGGATCGGCGCACCAGAAGATGATTCAGTGGCCTTAGGACCAATTCTGCTGTCCTTAATCTCCAACTGTGATATCCTCTCAGTGACAATCAGCTGTTCCTGCATAATGCCAGGCGTTGAATTGTTCGACTGCTCGAGCAGGTATGGTAGGGTCTGGTTTTGCATTGTGCTGTTCGGTACTTGCGAGGTAACCGGCGACACATTTGAAATTCCCCTGGGACTAGTTTTGTATTCTTGGTCTAAAGGGCCTGACATGAGGTTTGCTTCTTCCAAGTCACTGATTTCTGTAATGGTGGCACTTCCACCACTTGTGATCTTTTCCGTGGAGTCGGGCGACAGGTATCCCCCTAAAGACGCTATGGCGTCACACGTCGCCTGGTCCATGACCGGCTGGCAAAATTCCAGTGAGAAATTAGCAATGTCATCAGGAAGCTGGGGGAGACCCCCGGACATCATGGGATCCACTTTAGTGATGGACATACCCATGAAGGTTGTGTTACCTTGACCCTGCTGAAGAACCATGGAAGGGCATTCGGCACCATTTGCCGGTTGCTGTGTTGGCAGTTTGGTCAAAAGTCCAGCTAAAATACTGGGGGAAGCATCTTTTGCCTCAGGTGGAGTGCTGAAGACGTCGTCCTCACCATCCTCCTCGTTCAGTTCCTGGGACTCTGGGCTGGAGACCCCGACCGAGACGCTGGCAGCGCTTTGAGTGTTTAACAACTGGCTCAGGTTGCTCGGACTGTTCACACTGAATGACATCCTGGGAAGTTCCCTGTCCAGCTGGCTCAGTGAGTCATCCATATTGTCATTCTTGGTCAACTCCAAGAGGTCCTTGAATAAACTTTCGTCGTCCTCACCGACACTGATCATACGGTTGTTCCTCCCTTCCGAAGGCACGACCTCCATCGGTGGTGAACTCACCGAATCGGCCGTACTACTCGAGTCTGATCCCACCTCACTAATCGGTGAGAAAACAGACATTGGAAATAATTTTTCTGAGGTATTCTGAGTCGCTCTTTGGAAGGACTGTTGAATGTCGGCTGACCCGTGCAAGTGAGGATTATCAAAGGGTCCCTCAATGCTTCCAACATTGGCTGCTTTGGCAGGTGCTGCACTAGCATCTGACTCCGTACTATCTTGTTTCTTAAATGGGACTTCCGTTCTCTCCGAAGTGTCCATTTTTTCTGTTCCTCCGTACATCTTCTTCAAGTTGTCCATCTTTAGAAGCGAAGCAAAACTGATCTCCTGGGTTGGATCCAAGGGTTTCATGATTGTTTCATTGTCTCTGATCGATTTAGGGATGAGGTTCATATCAAAGTTGTCCATCTCCCTCTTGATGTGTTTCAGTGAGGGCTCGTCAAAGTCTGAGCAAGACCCGATGCCAGAGGTTCCTGGTGAATCGGCACTTCTAGGAGAGTCTACACAGCTAGCAGCGTAACTGCCACTGTCACTGCTTGGGCTGGCAATGCTTTCGCCGCAGTCGCTGTCTGCTATGCTGTCACATGATGCTTTCATTTTTGACATCTGCTCCATTAGTAACTGTCGCTCCCCAGCATCTTTCCTGCAAGACACAACAAAGAAAAGAAAACAATTTACTACTCACCCAAAAGAACAATAACAGCTTACATTTCACCTAAATGCCTAAGAGTTTCAAATGAGTGAAGAATGATGGAAAAAAATCCAACAAGCAAGTAATCAAAATCTAACCACTGAGTAAATTGTCATTCTTTGTTAAACACGCACCACACTACTTTGAGCATAGACTGGTCACCTGTCTTTATCCACAAGGATAAAGACAGGCATTGGTTGTACAGAACCAGTGGTTTAATCAGATACAATGAGTTCATTGGATCAAAGTGCAGTGACATAAGCTTTCTGCAAAGATCTGTGTTTTGATTGGTCCAAGGTGATCTGGGTGCAGCTGCCAAACATCACCTTGGACCAATTTAAACACAGATATGGAAAGCTTACTTTTGATCGTCTGCATGCAGTATGCACTGTGTATTATGTACTGTCTATATACAAAGGACTTTGTTCAATTCTCCATGTGAAATTAATGTAGATGTAAGGTGACTATGGACAGGGGTTGACGTAGGCTCAACGACAGATCTCTGGCGCCATTCATAAGCCTCGAAGTGTGACGGGCAGATGTTCAGGCTATTTTGTGCATAGCAAGAAACTACTACGTGAAAGCTACCTCTAGTTAATTTAGATTGCTTACTACGTAGCTTTCCCTGCACTTTTGATGATTTTTCCGGTTTCCTTGAGAAAAAGACTAGTAAAACAAGCTAATTACTCACCCAATAACATAGTTCATGCAGACTACGTACTGTGCCACATTGTTGGTGTTGTAAATGATAGTTGCTCGTGTCTGCAACCACACCCACGAACCATTCTTGCCCATGAAGCGGTAATACTTAGTAGCGCTGGTGCCTTTCACAATCACTGTAAATAGATGAAATAATAATAAATTTTATATAACGCGCATATCAGTGTGGCTCAAGGCGCTTTTACATACAGTATTTTCCTGTGGGACTTCGTTTTGAATTATGAGATCTACTCCTTTTACATAGCACAATGTAAAGGTTTACAAGGTGCTGTGGTGCAATATGCTGCCAATCAAACCAGAAACACTGGGGTGAACCCCTGCTCTTTTTGATAAGTGCATTGGGTTATTTTACGTGCGTTTCACAACCCACGAGACCAATGGCTTTACGTCCCATCCGAAGGACGAAGCAATGGTTCAGTGTCTTGCTTTAAAAGGACACAAGTGTCACGACTATGACACTTGTTTTATTGGCCATACATGTAAATGTAATGTAAGTGAATAATTTGGACACCCTTTTGCCAAATCCTGGCTAAAACCTTGCTCCTCAGTCTACCAGTAATAACTGTCTTATGTGAAGTAAACTAAAACTTAAAGGATCACATTGCATTGGATCGGTCGAGTTGATCTTTGAAAAGCGTTTGTAACCGTTTGTTATAATATGTATATGATTGGCAAGATGTTGTAAAAGTAGAATACAATGATCCACACAAGCATGCCTCAAAATTGCACGATTTTCCTTTTACCTCATCGACTAACACGGTCGGCCAATTAAAGGAGTTAAATTTTTGACTCCCATAAATGGCTGACCGTGTTAGTTCGCAAAGTAAAAGACAAACCACGCAATTTCGAGGCAAATTTGTGTGGATCATTGTATTCTACTTTTAAAACATCTTTCCAATCATATGCATTTTATAACAAACGGTCACAAACGCTTTTTATAGACCAACTCGTCCAATCCAAGGTGTTCCTTTAAAGGAAACTTACATTTAGAGTGACAGTCACTGACTTTCCTTGCATCTAGAGGATTATGAAACTGGTAGACGGTTTTCCCAATCAGCTCATGTGGCTCGTAGCCAATGAGAGTAATAATCCTGAGAGAAATGGGGAAAAATATTAATGATAGGGCGACAGTGTGCTTTCATGGTCGTAACATGCGCTAACGTGACATTGGTTGATCAATGGCCATCGCCCGAAACCGTTATTGCTTATGACCCCCAAAACACACCCTAGTATTGATTAGAATACAGTACAGATAAGAATATAAGGCAAGGAGAGTAAAATTAGGCCATGTCAGAATTAACAGCTTCAGCAGTGGCTTTGGCTGAAACGCCAAAAGTCCATATCTTCAATGTAACTGTACCGGCACACAGCCATAGCCAAAGTAGCTTGATTCAGATAGAGTCTTAAATAACGAACTGGTTTAATTTCATAGAGCTGCTTAATGATTGATTTTGTGCTAACTTGGCAAGATTCTTTTTTTTTCTATCCGCTAACCGTAAGCACATGAAAAGGCATGCTAACATTTCAGGGCTTATGTACAAAAAAGAATGACGTAACAATGCAAATCTATGGTGAAATATGACGTGAATTTGACGTCACAACTCTGTTTTTCGCTGCGATATATCGCAAGAGAGTTGAGTACAAATCAACTGCTGCTAATTATTTGTTGCGAATTTGTGACGTCAACATTTGCTTCGCATTCACAGGAAGTATGAACCGGGCTTAAGCATCTTGCTAACCTGTGAAACACCTTTGCTATAGTAAGCACCAACAAGTTATTACCGTTGATTGGAGCTATGAAATTGGCTGTGATAAAATCTGGAATTTTCCATTTTTTAACAGAGACATGTCATAACACAAACAGTTTAAGACAGGATTAATGGTAAAGAATGGAACAACATCAAGACTGCATTAACAGACTGACAGGAATTATTGTAATCACAAGAACAAATATTGAGACATGAAAACAAGTTCAGACACGAATCAAATATTGATACAAGACTTAATTATACCGACATGAATAAATTTGTAGGCGTGAATAAATTTAGAGACAGGAATAATGGTTTAGAAAAGAAAAACAATATAAACTGTTGCTTAGCAACACTGTAAGTTCATGAGTACATAAAACTCGAGAGTTTATTTCGTCAAAGCACAACAAGTATTTTTATAAGGCCATACCAAAAACGAAATGCCTTATTACATTAGAAATTAAGCGACAAAGTTTTTGAGTGAACAGTTCGAATCACTTTGAATTATCCAAAGTATGTGATGGGGATGATTATGCGGAACCGTAATTTTACTTTGAATTTTTCTTTTTTCGGACATTAAATAAAATGAGAACATTATGTGTAAGATAAGTTTGAGAACTAGCTTGTTGAAAAATATGGGTAATTTCTTTAGTTGTTCTTTGACTTATTATCCTCTTTCTTTACTGTGTGAGGATTCCCTCTCATGTGTCGTGAGCACCTTAATTTGGTGGATTTTGGCGCCTTTATTAAGAGGTTAAGGTAAGTAGATTCAGTAGGACTTGAAATTTTGCATGGTGGAAATACGATATAGAAAGGTTTGCGGTAACACCATGTAATGAGTTGAAACCACCGGTTATTCACAGAACCACCCCAACTCATTAATTAAAAGATTATTTCAATTTCAATTTCAATGGACATTTATTTTTCATTTTGACAGTAACAATTAAGCATACAGTTGAAAACAAATAACAATGAGTGCAATAATGAAATATGTATGCTAGATGATTTAACAGCAATACAATGTATAAACATTTCAAAGAAACTATAAAGAAATTACTGCGCTAGTCATTATCATTACATGGTGTTACCGCAAACCTTTCTATCAAGTAGAATCAGCAGATGGGACCTTACCTAGGATCACAGAATGTGAAGCACATATCCAACCTGTGTCTGCTCATGAACATGTTACCGTCCATCCGCACCTCTAAGATGGGCTGGGGTTGGATGGGACGACACAGGCTGATCAGGCCCTCAACAGTGTATCCCTTGCTGCTACTGGAGCACATCAGCTTCAAACGGCCACAGAAATTCACTACCTACTCGGTGAGGAGAAAAACAAAAACATAAACAGAAGATTATTACACAGATGACTTCAGTAAGTCCTGGGGTCGATTTCACAAAGAGTTAGGACTAGTCCTAACTTAGGACTAGTCCTAGAAGATATACAAATTGCAGGGATAGTCCTAAGCTAGGACGAGTAACTGGTCCTAACTCGAGATAAGACTAGTTCTAACTCTTTGTGAAATCCACCCCAGGTAACTTTGTCCAAATCTCTTCAGTCAAAATCATTCAATACCATTATACACGTACATACAAATATTGGTATCTGGTAATTAACATTGAACATTTTATAAAGCAAGCGTTTACAAACCATGGACATTCATTTTGTTTACATGTAAACAAGACATTCCAAATAGTGAAACTGAAATTTTCTATACATGCTTCATGGCATATTCTGGTGTGTTTTTTAAACAGTTGGATATAAAGGCCATCATCAAGTGCACAGGCTTCTTCAGAGTGTGTTACACAGACCAAGGGACCTCTGACTTATTAACCTGCCCGCAGCTGAAAAAAAGTAAACATGTTTTGCTAAAGGAACAAAGTGCCCTTGGCAAGGCCTGTTTTCATAGGGCTGCTTAAGAGCAGCACGTACATCTAGAAAATCTAGAAAATGTACATGGTGTTAATGTTTATCTTCTTTTAAGAAGATGGTGAGACAATTTGGGATCCCAACAATAATTCATTGTTTGTTTTAATTTACTACCACTTATTGTTGGCAGATTTTTTCATACAATACCAGAAAAGAACGCTTATAACTTTCTCAAAAAGCTTTTTTAAAGGAACAAGTTTCCTTGGATCGATCGAGTTGGTCTTTGAAAAGCGTTTGTAACCGTTTGTTATAAAATTCATATGATTAGAAAGATGTTTTAAAAGTAGAATACAATGATCCACACAAGTATTACTCGAAATTGCACGATTTTCCTTTTACCTCCTTGACAAACACGGTTGGCCATTTATGGTAGTCAAATTTTTGACTCACATAAATGGCCGTCCGTGTCAGTTCGCAAAGTAAAAGGAAAACCGCGCAATTTCGAGCCAAATGTGTGTGTAAAACATCTTTCTAACCATATGCATTTTATAACAAATGGTTACAAACGCATTTCAAAGACCAACTCGACAAATCCAAAGCAACGTGTTCCTTTAAGATTTACATCTGAATTTTCGGGTCATATCCACCAAACATTGGACCTAGCATCTTTAATGTCTTGCTTGACAAATAAATACAAGTTATCTAATCCAACAGGTCGTCAAGGGAGAGAGTCGGGGGACGCAATTACCACTACTCTTTATGAGATAACCGAGAGGCACCCGGGGCAACGAAGACATGATATTTCTTTCAAAACAACAGAATACAAAAAAGATTCCCCTCTTCCTTGGTCCATTAGGAGCTTGCCAAATTGCATCAATGCATTTGAATTCTCCTGTTAATGGAGGATTTATTTTGATTCAAATGGCCCCGAGGTTTGAAGTAGTAAAAAAAACTGAGGTTTTGAGCATGATGCAACAGTCCTAAGTTCCGGGATCACACTTACCCTGTAGCCGATGACTTTGCCTTTACCCCCAGACCCACGTCTAGACATGACCGAACGCATCCTCAGGAAGAACTGCCTCTCTTGGACATAATCTGTAATTGGTAGGATCTCGTCTTCTGAAGTTGTGCAGAAAGGGAAAAATAATATGGAAAATAATAAAAGGAGAGGTTTGTTTGTGGTTAATACCAAGATACCAAGTTCTCACTCATGCTTAGTCGGATTTGAATCTGTTAAGGTTGAGTAGGATTGGGATCTCATTCTCAATGCATGGAATTGAGATTGTACAATCAGGTAGAGGGATTGAATCTCGCTAATACTGCGTGTGTTGGATTGGAATCTAGTGCCTGGGATCACAGAGTCAACGAGTGTCACTTGGGATTTCGCTGTCGTTGCATGGGATTTAATATTTCACTATAACTGAAGGGTGTTTGAGATCTACACAAGTATCACTCAGTGGGAGTGGAATATTGCTCCTTAAGTGTGATTCAGGGCTCTGAATTAACACTAGACCGCAGTCCAGTGATTTTAGCATCGGGCCAGTAAACTTTTGTGCTTTTTTGTAATAACTCTTCACTGCATTTTTTATTTAGACTGATCGACAAATATCTTTCAATTACCTTGAGTATCAAAGTATTACCTTAAATAAGAAATATGAGATAAATGTTTTCCTAGTGCTTTTTCCAAAAACAGCTCAAATGTGCAACTGGGTATATTATAAATAGTGTTCTCTCATTTTGATTCCAGTTTTGTAAAAAGTTCTCTGGTCCAGTTAAAATTTTGAGCAATAACCCCTGGAGTCTTGTGGACTTTCCCCCCTAAATTCAAACCCAGAGATTGGAACATAGTGTTGACCCCTTTACGCACCTCAACACAAGGTGCCTCTTCCGCTTCTACCATTTCCACCATTTTGGGAGTCGATTCTTTTTTTGTATATTCGACTCACAAATTGCACATTGTGCAACTGGTCAATACCTGTCACTATTAGTGGTCGTTCAGAATAGTCAATGCTTAAAAATTTTGATATTCGTTTCTCAAAATTTTGAGTGGTGGGTGGGCTCGAAAGAATAACAGGAAAAGCCATTGAAAACAACTGATGTTGAAGACCTTTGATCTAAAAAAATATCTGGTTCGTTTGAGGCATCATTTTGTTCTTCAGTGTATAGATTACTTATTATGAAGCCATGGATTATATTTTAATGAAGGAGAAAAAACAAAATCAATATTTTTTAGCATTGAATAAATTCTGAATGGCCCCTGGTTATTAACTAAACTGGGGTCCAAGTTAGATCAAGTGACATACACAGGCAAAGGCTACCACTTTGGAAGGGCAAGGTCTTTTACAAAATTTCCAATGCAAATGGCCCTATTCTCAGAAGAAAAATTTACACTGCTGTAAAAATCAAGTAGTAGTACTCTAGTAGGAGTACAGCAGTTGAAGGCAGATGTAACTATATTGTTAGCGGCTGTAATCAGGCTTTACAGTGTAAGTGTCCCCTGAGATTCGGCCTGCGGGCTTAAAAGACAAATATTGCAATCCCAGCCAGGTAGTTTCAACCGACTGCCTGAATTCATTTAGTTTGTCAATCTTCTTTTTTTCTTCAAATGGAAAAATAAAAAGTAGTCAATGACCTTTTTGCTTTGAGTAGATCATCCTCAAAGTATAGTCAGATTTCCCAAGCTAATATTTTCCCCTCATTTTATCTCTCAACATTTTGTTTAGTAGATGACTAATTGTCTACTTCTGAGATAATAAAATGGCAATAAAAAAACCTTTTTAAATAACCCTTGTTTTGATCACCCTTTCTCCCTTTTTGATAAGTTTAAATTTAGTCTTGTGCCTTTTTAAAGTCTATTTCCTTAACTGCTTTAAATTGTTGAAACTTTTGTGAAACTTCTAATGAAATTGATTTAATGTAAAAATTAGAGGCAATTCAATCTTCTGATTGTGACGTCATTTTGTATTTTCAAATAATAAACCATTTATCTAATGTTGTGACATAGGTTGAAAAATTGTTGCGCACCTTTTTTGTCAAAACAGTTGAAGCTGATCGAGGTTGGTGCATCGCCTGCATTCTCCATCCCATAGCCTTTGTAGGTCTGCTGACCTGGTATCTGGACTACAAACTGCTTCGCAAGCTCCTTCTGATCCTCCGGGTGGATGAACTCCATAATGGTATTCCCAGTCAGCTCATACTGGTGCCATTCACAAAGAAACACAAGAGGGACAAAGAGATGGAAATTAAAACAGAGTTTTTCTCCCGCTTTCCCCTTAGATTATTTATATATTCTTTTTATAGCTCCATGCCGCCACCCCCCCCCCCCAACAAACTATTTCCTGGTAGTTTATGCTCTGTGCTAAATTGTCAATACTGTATAATATATTAGCATGATTGACTATTAATGTTATTGATGCCGTGAGCGAAATGCATAAATTATTCTACTTTCTGTTCAGGTGACAACGCTTAAACCCAATTGTTATAAACAGATCACAGCTGCACATTCTTTCTAACACTTTCACAGTTCTGTTAAATAAAACATTTGAAAATTTAACAAATTGGTATAGTGTAGCAATGAGAAAGATGAGTTAACAACTAAACAATACTTGTTGCATCATGGTAGTTTATCATGTTTTATTTGTCACTTGACAACCATTTGAAATATATTCTGTGAAAGTTATCAGGGCCGTACTGAATATCAGAGTGTTTTGCAGCCGTATTCAAGAAGATACGTCGCATATTTAGCTTGCGCAAGTTTGATACTTTTGTGCGATGAGTTGAAACTCAAGCAAACAAGTTCTAAACATGCATGAGGAGCTACTTCACTCTCAACATGGATAGTAATTCAACACAGAGTCAGATAGTAATTCAAAGCAGAGTCGAGGCCAGCTGGACTAAACTGTCAGATTTCTTCGCAACGTTTAAAGGTTATTGGATAATTCTAACAGAATTGTATTTACGAATGGAAATAAAAACGTGGTGACTCAGTCTTAAACAGCCGTTTGGAAATTTCAAATTGAAAAAAGAAAACGGAATAGTGAAAACAATTTTTATGCACTTTCACAAAAGTGTCCAACAAAATTTATGGGACGCCGTTTATGACTTTATTACGAAACCAATATATATAGAATGGAACCAATATATATAGAATGAAACCAATATATATAGAACGAAATAAATATATGCAGGACGAAATAAAAATATATAGAACGAAATATGAAATATACAGAACGAAATAAAATATATATAGAATGAAATAAAAATATAGAGAACGAAATAAAAATTATATAGAACAAAAATAAATATATAGAATGAAAAATATATAGAACGAAAAAAAATATATATAGAACGTAACCAAAATATATGGAACGAAATAAAATATATATAGAATGAAATATATATCTATATAACGAAATAATATTTGATATATAACGAAATAATAATATAAAAATAATATAGAACAAAACAGAAATATATGGGACGAAACATAAATATATAGATCGAATCAGAAATATATAGAACGAAACAAAAATATATAGAACGAAGCGCCCCCTTCGACGAATAAGGACCAGGGGTTGTACAACATTAGCATAATAGCACGAACATTAGCATAGTAGCACGGCACGAACATTAGCATAGTAGCACGAACATAAGCATAAATAAAATAGCAGGAAGCGCCGCCCACGCGACGGACCAGTATTTTACACTTGAAATCAAGTCGTTAGATAACAGAGTCGTCATGCACACTTCCTTACTGCTGATAATAAACGTTGAATTAATTATCGCTGTTGTAAGGATGGCTACACGACTGAACACGTTAACTAATAAATGTCAATGACCTTTGGATAATCACAGATGAAACTGGTGGGCCCTGGTATATGAACGATATTTTTAAAGCATCTTGGGGAAGGGAAGGGAATCTTGAGGGATTCGAAAGCGTCCATGAGAGAACGTAAGTGTATCTTGAAACGTAAGTGTAGCTGCGTATCTTGAAACGTAAGCGTAGCTGCGTATCTTGAAACGTAAGCGTCACTGCGTATCTTGAAATGTAAGCGTAGCTTAGATTGAGAGTACACCTTTTGATAAAAATTAAGCATAACATGAAGAAACGTATAAGTGATCTTGGAACGTAGCGTAGCTTCGTATCTTGGAGTGTAAGCGTAGCTTGACTCGGGTTGAAAGTGTACCCTTGATTGAAAGGGTAACTGGACGAAACGTAAGCGTATATTGGAACGTAAGCGTAACTTGACTCGTGATTGAAGCGTACCTTTTAATGGAATTATAGCGTAACTGGAAGGAAAGTACGCGTATCTTGGAATGTCAGCGTAGCTTGGAACAGAACCATATCTTTTGGAATGTAACCATATCTTTTGGAACAACTCATGGGAAACTGCAACATTTAATTGCTTATATAGTCGAGTCGCAACTACGCTATTCAACTCACTCTCGGTCGTGCTGATACGACTACGTACTGTAGTTACGACTACGTACTTTAGTCGCGATCGAATTCCTGCTTGGTTAAACGACTATTCACGAATTTCAAAACACAATCTTTCAATCCTTTCAGCATGAGTTTTACTTTATTGTGCTTCGACAAACAATATGTCGCGATGCATCTTGGGCAAATGGGAGTTAAAGATTCGCGACTAGTGGAAGTCGCAGCTATTGAGGAATGATTAGTCGAGTAATAAATTCCATTATAGGTAACCACTTGCTTGTTCTGTATTCTACGTACTAGATCCAGTGATCGCGCACGCGTTTTATTCGTGGGCGGGCGGGCACTAGTCTTGGAAAATAGTGTTTGGCTACAGCGCCCTCTCTTGACTTGAACCATGAACAGCAACTACAAAACCGAACAAAATTTGTTAACATGAATGCTATTTAAACAAGTTTACAGGCCCAATGTTTTTGTTTATCAATTAAATGTAATTTTGATACTTTGACACTTTTTTTCGTAATTATTGGTTACAAAAAAAGGCCCGCACCTCAATGTTTTAAAAAAACTTACCACACTTCATGCAGCTGACGGCGTGCGTCAAAATTAATTTCCATAAAAAAAGCTGAACATTATTAAAATATTTTCAATTAATATTATCGACTGAAAGCATTTTAAGTCATTTCACCTATTTTGTTACCGCTTTCGTTACCCTTTCGGTACAGAAAAAAAAGAAAAAGTTCACAGATTTACAAATAACTTACAGGGTTTACAGAAGGTAGTGGTGAAAGACTTCCCTTGAAATATTATTCCATGAAATGCTTTACTTTTTGAGAAAACAGTAAAACAATATCAATTCTCGTTAGCGAGAATTACGGATTTATTTTAAACACATGTCATGACACGGCGCAACGTGCGGATACACGGGTGGGTTTTCCCGTTATTTTCTCCAGACTCCGATGACCGATTGAGCCTAAATTTTCACAGATTTGTTATTTGATATAGAAGTTGTGATACACGAAGTGTTGGCCTTGGACAATAGTGTTTACCGAAAGGGTCCAATGGCTTTAAAACTGGTCTTTCATTATATTCTACTTCCTGTCAGAGACATTGTGGCAATCGTTGAGGATTCATCAAAAGTGTCAAAAAAAAAGACAAAGGTTTTCTCATGCGCTGCCAGCGTTCCAGTAGGACGGCGTGGCGTATAGCACTTGTGTGTATTGGATAAAAAGATTGAAAATGCCGTAAATTTAGGCTTTATTATGCCGTACATACTGGTAAAATGTTTAATTCTATTATGCTAATGTATGTGCTACTATGCTAATATAGCGCGAAACAGAAATATATATAGAATGAAACAAAAATATATAGAACGAAGAGGCCGCACTGTGCGGCCTGGCCATTAGTCGTTGAAGGGGGCGCTTTGTTCTATATATATTTTCTTTTTCATTCTATATATCTGTTTCGCGCTAAATATTATTCGTTCCATATATTTCTGTTTTGTTCTATGTATTTTTTATTTTGTTATATATATTTTATTTCGTTCAGTATATTTTTATTTCGTTATATATATTTTTAATTTGTTCTATATATAGATATTTTCGTTCTTTATATTTTTTATTTTGTCCTATATATATTTATTTTATTCTATATATTTTTTCGCTCTCTATATTTTTATTTCATACTAAATATATTTTATTTTGTTATATATATTTTTATTTCGTTCTATATATTTATGTTTTGTTTTATATATATTTATTTTTGTTCTATATATTTTTTATTTCGTCCTATATATATTTATTTCGTTCTATATTTATTGGTTTCATTCTATATATATTGGTGTCGTAATAAAGTCATAAACGGCGCCCCATAAAAATTAGAGCAAAAATTTATGATAGGCACTTATATCTGGAAGACAGTAGAAGCATGTTGTTCTTTGTAATTGTGGGGGGGGGGGTGAAATGGTCAACCAAAGTTTGTATATAAATGTTTTTTTTTTTTCAGGTTTCCTGCTGTCGTACATTAAATTTCTGTTCATATTTTAAAAATGAAGAAAGAAAAAAAAGGCGCAATTACATAACAACTTTTAAAGATCCACAATACCAGCAAAAAAAACAACAAAGTGGATCATGTGAGGATGTGCGACTAATAATTGTTGACCAAGGGCACGGGTAAATCTTACATAAGTTAAGTAATTTTACATTGCCAAAACAATTTGACTTTATGGTATTCTCCTGGGCCCAGTTTCATAAAGCTGCGTGAACAGAAACTATTGCAGATATAAGAGATGTTAAATTTGCATCGGGGATAAAGAATATTAATTTTTTTTTTTTTACCCATACACCGATGTGTGTTAGCACTGTATACTCGGTACTTTCCCGAGTCCTGTGAAAAAATATCACAGGCATGTTACTCGGGTGGGATTCAAACCCACGACCCTTGCAATTCTAAAGCAGTGTCTTACCAACTAGACTACCGAGGTTGCCCGGTAGCTAGAGGCAGTTCGAATCCTATGTTTTGGCAGCGGGTACCGCAACGATATAAGAGATGTTAAATTTGCATCGGGGATAAAGAATATTAATTTTGTTTTTTTACCCATACACCGATGTGTGTTAGCACTGTATACTCAGTACTTTCCCGAGTCCTGTGAAAAAATATCACAGGCATGTTACTCGGGTGGGATTCGAACCCACGACCCTTGCAATTCTAGAGCAGTGTCTTACCAACTAGACTACCGAGGTTGCCCGGTAGCTAGAGGCAGTTCGAATCCTATGTTTTGGCAGCGGGTACCGCAACGATATAAGAGATGTTAAATTTGCATCGGGGATAAAGAATACTAATTTTGTTTTTTTACCCATACACCGATGTGTGTTAGCACTGTATACTCAGTACTTTCCCGAGTCCTGTGAAAAAATATCACAGGCATGTTACTCGGGTGGGATTCGAACCCACGACCCTTGCAATTCTAGAGCAGTGTCTTACTAACAATAAAAAAATTAATGACTATTGCAGAACAATTTTCTGCTAAAAAAAAAATGAGCAGGATACCAGTCACAAATTGTCCTTGTGACATGGTAGTTGGCTGGTAACCTTATTCTGGTAAGCATAATTTTGTTATGCTTAGCTGATTTTGTTGTTGCTTAAGCTGCTTTATGAAATAGGGTCCAGGTCTCCTGGGAACACTTCAAGGTTATACACGGACCATATAAGGAACTTAGTTCAAAACAAAGTCTGAAAAAAGGTTTTCAAAATGTACCTGATGGATGCCGAGATGTTTACCGACGTTCTCTGAGACGTAGAAAATCTTCCCTTTGCGCGAGATGAAAATTACAAATCCATTTAAGGCCTGCAAAATATACAAAAGAAAATCCATCATTTTATAACATACATGTTTGAAGACTGGTCAGTCGAGCGACTGGTTGCTTAACAATGAAACTTTTTGTTAGTTGTAAATTCAACAAAAATGATACAAATAATAATTTATCCAATTTGTACTGTACAAATCCATTCTAAAAAAATTATGAAATAAATATTACAATAGCAACAATATCATGATCACAAGTATTTGAGAAAAATGTAACAGACAAACACGTCATACTTTCAACATATTAATCATTCGGAAGCTTTATGTAGTAAGTAGTATCACCACATCACAATAATTTGGGTTTCTCTTAAACTTTTCTCATCATGTTCTCAACACACTTTTTTTAACATAACAGAAGTGTATCTTGTCTATGGCTTACATTTACACATAAATATATATTAAATTTTAGCATCGTAATCCCCCCCCCCAAAAAAAAAAAAAACCACAACAACAACAATTAAAACCATAAGGTGTAGAACCTGTACTCATAATACGACTCATGCATAAACATAAATGTGCAATGGATCAAGAACATAATGTAGACACTAATTCCCATAAAATGGGTACTCAATATTATTATACTTCAAGGATTACTTTTCCAACATTCAAGAGAATGTTTTATGACATTTATGACATTCATACAAAGTACACTCAACCTTAGCATTGTCATAGTGTCACAGATGGTACTTGTATGTATTGTCCAAGACAAAAGTTTTGGACTACATCTTTGCAACTGCTCGCTTGCAAACAATAATTTGTACATGGCTGTTAAATCTACACAGCCACAGTCTAAGATTTGTCAATTTAAGGCCCTTTTTGAAACCACATCATGGACTTAGGCTCTGGCATGTCATTGCTAAAGCGGTTTAGTGCTGTGGACTCAATTTCTGGTGGCCGAGTCATCAGGGTGTAGGTTCGAACCCTGGTCATGACTCTCATGCCCTTGAGCAAGACACTCAACTACAATTGCCTCTCTCTTCACCCACGGGTAACAGGTACCTGAGAGGACAGATATGGTACTCGGGATTCAGCTTGGTGTGTTGAATTGACATATTTGGCAGATGGTTTAAAGTAAGAAATAAATGCCCCAGTGACTATTGGGGGAGGGTTGTTAGAGTACCATTAGCATCACTGAGTGAAGGATTTGAGCACTGAACGAGAACCCAATAATATTATGAAGCCATGGTGGTATTATGGCATAACAAAATACCACTGGCACTTACCTGTAGCATAAGGGCGCCATCATTCACGTCGCCGCTTTGTTTTGTTGCTGAGGCAGCGGTGGGCTCTTCTCCAGAGGTAATTGCTTTCTGGTTCAACTCTTCCAATAGTGCATTCCCCTCTGTAATACACACAAAGGTTGACCATGTATCAATTTATGATTGATGATGGTGCTATAGAGTACTCAATACAGAGCACAAACAACAGAGTATATAATACCGGGCCTGACTCAACAATAGGGAAATGGGATAAATATGCAGTCAAGCCTTTTAGATGAATTAGATGAAGAGCCACGCTTGATTGCGTTCTCCAAAAATGTATAGTGCAGCTGGAATGCGGTTAGCTAAGTTCTTCTTCTTTTTTTATTTGCACACGAATCATTCAAAGCAGAACAGTTTTATGGACTGACCTACAATAATAAACTTTTCAAGCTAAGTTAATACAAAATAATGCTGATTTTTCTTGGGACAAAATAAAAAAAAATTTGAAAATCAGACTCAAAAAGGAAGAATATCATGTCTATTTTAGCGAGTCTTTTTTTGTATTGTAAAACTCTTCAATGTTATGGTTACACCTTGTTTGATGCACCTGAACATGAAAAAGATTAGTTGTATGATCTGATTATGTGTGGAACAAAAACTCTAGGATTTAACTTGTATGTTCCAAGAATATTCTCCAGACACCTTTCATTCTGATCAGAAGAAATCCATTACTCGATGAAATGAGGCAAATCTAACGATGAAATTGTTGCTGGCAGTTTTCATGGCACAATCAATTAAATTGTTTTAATGACTTCGGGCAGAGTTGCATGAGTGTTTTATTAGTTAGTCTTACTTCCTTTGCAATGTAAGTTGTCTTCAGTCTGCCTGACGAGTCTTTAAAGTTTAATGTTTCAATCGCAAACATTGTCATACCCTGCTGATCACAGACTGCCAGCAAAATTGAGGCGAGATTGTCAATGAAACCTACCCCCCCCCCACCCCCCACCCCCCCTGTCTCTCGGAAAAGATACTCCTAAAATCGTATTCTTCAATTTGTAAAATCAATAAGAAACACTCACAACTTATGCTCATTCCCTCAATTTATGTGTGTTTTCCCACTTTATTTGATAAAAACTTCACAGGTTGATTCTATGATGGAGGGGTACCTGTAGTTTTCATGTTTGTCTAGTATGTTTATTAAAAGGCAGTGGACACTATTGGTAATTTCTGAAAATAATTATTATCATAAAACCTTTCTTGATTATAAGTAATGGGGAGAGGTTGATAGTATAAAACATTGTGAGAAACGGCTCCCTCTGAAGTGGATATGTTGAGATACACCAACTATGAAGGCTAGTCTTTGACAATTACCAATAGTGTCCACTGCCTTTAAAGGGAAGGCATCTGTTTGGTCATCACTCTTTTAAAATTAACGGCAATACAAACGTTTGGTTAGAAGCCCAAAGTTTTTCGATAGTATATATAGAAAGCATTTTGAGTAACGTTTCACTTCAAAGTAATAAGTGGTTATGAAAAATATATATTATTAGTTTTTATGCCCCAAAATTTGTATCTGAAAAGCATTACTGTCAGTAATGATTCTCATATTGTGTATTCTTATTCCTGATTTTTCTTCCTGCATGAATATATTCCCTCAGGACTAAAAATGGGACCACCTTTTGATATCAAATTTTCACGTTAGTTTTATTGTAAACATCTACATAAAACAAACAAACAAACGCCTCCAAAAACCTAAGGTATACTTAGCTTTAAAACTACATATAGTAACTTCCAAAAGTTACTGTTCTATCATGCCTTGAATTTGTACATGTACGAACATGTACAATTAAAGACAAACAAATTCTGCCCCTTGGAATCGTTAAGAAACCTGGCCTGATGTGAGGACAATCAAAACGATATTTGACATGTCCTTCCTGTACTCGAATCGTTTTAGGAAACCCGAGTTTGTCCTATTCGTTTGTTTTATTTTCGGGTTTTTTCAATTCAGGCAGAGGATTTTTTTTTAATGTGAGTGAATAGCTCTTGAATACTCCATAATAAAACACTGCATTAGACATGAATGCACAAAGAGGTTTGGCATTTCCAAAGTGTTAGAGGATTTGCCACAATTGTAAAACCAGACATGTGAACAGTGTGGCATTCTTCTTCCCTTGATTGTCAGTATAAATCTTTCAGGAAATTTTGAGGGCAAAAAGACAGACGTTATTATTGTTATTATTGTTATTATTGTTATTATTATTATTATTATTATTATTATTATTATTATTATTATTATTATTATTATTATTATTATTATTATTATTATTATTATTATTATTATTATTATTATTATTATTATTATTATTATTATTATTATTATTATTATTATTATTATTATTATTATTATTATTATTATTATTATTATTATTATTATTATTATTATTATTATTATTATTATTATTATCATTATTATCATTATTATCATTATCATTATCATTATCATTATCATCATTATCATCATTATCATCATTATCATCATTATCCTCATTATCATCATTATCATCATTATTATTATTATTATTATGATATAATATTAATAATAATAACAACCTAGAGAAACCAGGAGACATTCTCCTGACAATTAAACCAAACTGAATTATTTATCAAGGTGGAAGTTTTTCCATTAATCCTTCTGTTGGAATGAATGAATGAGGTAGTTTGCACGACTGTATCCCCTCCCCCTTCTCTCACTGTCAAGCTGAATTCCTCTGCTTATCATTTATTCACGGTTAAAGGCACTGGAAACTACGGTAATTAATCAAAAAAATTGTTAGCACAAAAACTTTCTTGGTAATGAGCATTGGAGAGCCGTGTTGAAAGTATAAAACATTGTGTGCTGCCTCCTTCTGAAGTTACATAGTTTTTGAGAAAGAGGGAGTTTCTCACTCAAATATTTTTAAAAAGACTTAAGGCCTGAAGCCTTTTTTAGGCATCTGAAGAAAGCACACAAATGTGTGTGTTTTTTCTTTCATTATTCTCTTTCAACTTCAATGACCAATGGGAGACTTTCCAACGCTAGGTGGCAGCAGACATACCGGGTAAATTTCCATAGACCTTATCGCAAATACCGGGGCGCGCGCGTAAAGCTTGGAATTAGGTGCATTGTGGTCTTGCTGGTATCAAAATTTGATCCATATCTATCCCACAATGCACCTCATTCAACAGTCTGCGCTTGCGCATTGGTATTTGCGATAAGGTCTATTGTTTACGTAGTTCTGAACATGCACATAATTCTGAGAACAATGGATTTACCCGGTAAGTCTGCTGCCCTCTATCGTCCCAGAAAGTCTCCCATTGAGTCAAAATGTTCACAGATTTGTTATTTTATGCATTACATGTAAGGTGGGATACACCAAGTGCGAAAACTGGTCTTTGACAACCAAAGGTGTCCAACCTTTAAAGACAAATGAGAGACCATTTTGAGTCAGCAACGCATTGGGATAATTTTTGATGGTCACCTGAGCAACCTACTGACCCAATTTCACAACAAGACAGCATGGGGTTGCGCTCAGTTGGGAATGACTGTGATTACCGCTGAGGAGAAATTTCCGTTTGAGTCTTTACAGGGTAAGTTGTTTGATACGACTAAAATAAAATCTACCACTACACTCAGAAAGAAAGCCTGTCACAGTTTTTTTTTTATAGAAATGTTAGGAATACTTCTGTACACAAAATGATTTTTGTTATTGTACTACATACTTTATGATGAAGTGTTCAGTATTGCTGAGCAAAGCTCCAACTGAGCAAAGCCCCAACAAGGAAGACATAATCGCCAATCACCCCCCCCCCCTCCCTCTCTCTCTCTCTCTCTCTCTCTGTGAATGGCACACACATCAGTTTGCGATATACACATAAAACCATGAACTATGATTGAAATCCCGGTATTAAATAGCATTTTGTAGTAGATAATAATATACAAACATGTAAGAAGTGCATAAATTAAGTTAACACGTTCTTGGGTACTTCAGTGAATGCTGCACACTCTACACACACACACACACGTTCTCTTTAATGTCTACTATCAGACAGTAGCTTTTATTTCTAGCAATTGAACCAAGTGTTGGGTCATCTGCACTTTCGTTCTCCCCATTTTATCATTTTGTTTCCCATTCTGATGGAGAGAGTACTTTGACCTGCGAAGATCAACTGTCAATTAAAGGCGAATGATTCGCGTGCACACCAGAGAATGACCAACTCACACTTGATTCAGGACATTGGATGTGTTGTTTGATCTTCAGGTTTATAACTCATCAGCTGAGAATGACCAACTCACACTTGATTCAGGACATTGGATGTGTTGTTTGATCCTCAGGTTTATAACTCTTGATTAGTGTGACAATATTGTTGGCTTTATGGGGTTTTTTTTTTTTATGAAAATGTTCAATGCTGGTGTCTGTAGAAGGGTTGGAGGCGGGCGGAATTAGGGGTTGAGGTCATTAATAATATGACATTTTTTTATGTATTGCTTTAAAGGTAAAGTTTACTTTTGGTTTTGGGACTGCTCGGTTGCTTTTATCTTTTAAATACAAATGTAGATGTATACAATAAAACTAACTTGTGAACATTTTATTTTAAAAAGTGGTAGCAATTTTTAGATATCGCCGAAAATCTGGAGCGGTCATGTTCACGCAAAAGGAACAATCTGTACTTCGAATACACAATCTGAGAAACATTAGTGACAGTAACGCTTCTCAGATTAAAATTTTGGGCCAAACAACTTGTACCTTTTTACACAAACTACATTCTTTTGAAGTTATCTCAAAATGTTGTATACTATCGAAAGCTGTTGTAAGTTTTTATTGCCATTAATGTTAATAGTGATTATCGATAGTTAGCTTTAGGATTGGTATTTATATGATACTTGTTGAATCTGACAATAACCAGTTATCGAGTTGGTAATTGGTACCATTCTGAAAATAATGGGAAGATTGTGCTTGGTTCCATTCACACACCTATTAATAACTAAACTTGTTAATAAATACAATACGTCTAGGATATAGGCCATACTTTTCAGTATATCTATTCGTTTAATCTTTCGTAAAAATATTTACAGGTTTGACATTGTGATGTGCCTCTTGAAAACAACAGTTTCCCTTTACAAATAAGTTTCTCCTCATTTCCTTTAATTAAAATAAAAGTGAATAAAGGACCCCCCCCCCCCAACCACCACCAAAAAACCCAACCCCAAAAAGGCCACAACAAAAACAACACCACCAAAATCAACAACAACATAAAATAAAAAAAATAAAAAATTATATAAATAGTGAACAAAATTAACACATTATTTTAACACAAATACCTGATGGGGAAATTCCTAATACAATCCAGGATGTCGTTAAAATATCATCTCCACAAGGGTGATCCAAAGACAAGGATAATCAGCATTGACGTAAGCAATTTGTGTTTTGTGTCATTTTGTGAATATTCCAGTAGTACACATGTAGTATCCCCAAGACAGGGTACTGATTACAAATTAGGGGCGTTCTTTATCAGGTAGACTGTCCACGAGTACACACGACAACAATGTTTTGCATTTATGGTACGTTTTACACTAGTGCAGCCATAAATTATACCTGTTTGAATAGTTATAGGCAAATATAAGTAACTAATTTGGGCCTAAAATCATATAGTTTTTCATCTAACTTGTATTGGGTTTTGTATTTGCTGTTAATAATCCATTTTTTCATAATAACGGTTATAGATTTTGCAATTCGCTCTTTGGCCGCGATGGAATAATTATATCCTAACAGACTCAATTCATATAAAATAAAAAAATCTTGTTTCTTTCTTACAAAACCTGTTGAACAAAAATCTGTAATGCCCTCTCTTAAAAGTAACCAGATAACTTATTAAACGGTTACAATTACTTTTTCACTTCTGACTGGAAGCTAGTTAGAACATAATGTCCCAAATGCCACCCCATTTTGAATTACAAGAGAAAACTCTGTGGCATTTCCTGGTTTCTAATGTCACATTTCAGATTTCAGAAAAGTGGTTTTGAAAAGAGTAAACTATTTCACAACTCGTTTGTAATGATCAAAACACCGTAATCGTGTTGGTATTACAGATTTCGTTATTGCTGTTGACACCTAAATTAGAAATGCTGACCGACACTCAGAAATATGATTCTTGTTTATCCAGGAAGTTCCTGTACCTCATACAGATATTCAGGGTATTTTATTCTCAGAAAAGTGAGTTCCTAAGTGAGATGAAACTGAACATATGTCAATATCTGACTGGATTTGGAGATTATAGTACTCAAGAATGCATGCAATGACCCTTTCAACCACTTGAAATCCCTCTTGGAGATATGCTCTCCCTTACAATGTAGAAAAGACAGTGGGGGGGGGGTATAGAAGACTTACTGCAAATCGCGATGAGCTGCAAACATTTGCATGACCAAATTATTTGATATTCAAAAAAATACATTCATAAAAAATATGATTTATTTATCACCTTCTCTTGGAAATCCGTACTGAGTTAAATATCTCCCACCCATCGAAATGCTTTGCTCTGTTTCATGACTTGACAGTACATGTTGATTTTGGCCCTAAGAGAATTCCGCAGCTGATATGCCGGGCAGCTAATACACTGACACCTGCATCTTGTTTTGACCAAACTCTGTGCATTACAGCTAAATAGACATATTTAAAATCTAAAAAAAATGTGCAGATCAGTTCGATTCACCGAGTAGCCTATATGCCAAAGATTAGGTAGTAAAAAAAGCTTAAACTTTTTCCGGAAAGCCCCTTTTTTTTGGGGGGGGGGATAAAATACCTTTCTGGGAGAACTTTTTCATGCGGAGGTAGCTTGTGGTGAGTCTTATGATAGAGCCCTTGTCCAGGCGACTGATCACTTCCTCTGGGTACGGGAGAAGCTTGGACAGGGCCGAGATCTCCACTGCCTCCTTGTCCCGCCTCATCTTGGCTGCATGGCGAGACCGCTCCGCCCTAAAGGATTATAAAACAGAAAAAACAAATCATTTTATAAATTGTCCTGCAATTCAAGAAATCACAAAGATCATATGGACCCCAGGCTTTGAAATAACCCACTGCCCCCACAGCAATTGCCGTGGTGCCCTGTGCATTTGCTGTGGTGCCCCTTTGCAAAGTTCCAACACAAATTTTCATTTTTCTCATAGAAGTGCCCCTTACCAGAGCAAAATTGCTGAGCCCCTTCAAGAGCGAAATTCAAGGCCCGTGATCCCAGCCACTTGCACCAATATCAAGCGCGGCTTTTGTCTGCCACGATCTCTATTTTAGGTGTTCAAACTGCACATTAAAACTTAAACCAGGCATCACCTAAAATGTGCACAACACTGTACACAGGGACATTGACTCCCCAAAATGGCACAACAACAATTGTTGTGTTGATGACGTCAGTTAAATTGGGTCAATAGTTCAGTTGTTGGGTCTTTCTTTCCAGTTATTGAAAATGAAACAAAAACAGATGTTCCCCCCCCCCCAAAAAAAAAAACTCGAGGTCAACTTGCAAAAGTGGAGCATGATTGCATATTATTATGTGGCTCACTCTGGACGGTAAATGGAAAACCAAGCTAAAATGTGCACAACACTGTACACAGGGACATTGACTCCCCAAAATGGCACAACAACAATTGTTGTGTTGATGACTCAGGTAAATTGGGTCAATAGTTCAGTTGTTGGGTCTTTCTTTCCAGTTATAGAAAATGAAACAAAAACAGATGTTCCCCCCCCCCCAAAAAAAAAAAAACTCGAGGTCAACTTGCAAAAGTGGAGCATGATTGCATATTATTATGTGGCTCACTCTGGACGGTAAATGGAAAACCAAGCGCAAACCAAAACCCAACTTGAAATATAGACAGGTAATGGCGTAATATTTCAGGTGTTCCGAACAGTTTGACCAGAAACAAGTTTCATGAAGCAGTCAAGTTTGATGTCACTGTTTGGCAATCACAGCCATTATATTCTACCAGCAAAGTGCTATTCACACGACAGCAATTTAACTGGGGTCCCTTGGCTAATATTAGCAAGAGATTTTGCAAGAGAACTTGGACAAAGAAACAATTGTAGTCCTTTCATACGAGGTACATTTTGTGAAATTTTACAACCATGCAACTATTTAGCAAGGGATCCTTGCTAAATTGCTCTCGTGTGAAAAAGACAGTAGTGTTCACAACGGGTACTCAAAATACGTCTGACAGGTAATGACATAATATTTACACTGGACAGGTGTTAATCAGTTATTCACATTGACAATATTATTTAATTCAACCTTCCTGTTCCTTATTTTTTCAGGTGGCACACCCAGGCTGGACAAATTTACTCAGCCATGAGCCAATAGATAAAGAAATGTTGTGTCATTGTTTACTGATGTTATTTTGAGAATGTTTTCAATGAAGCGTCCAGTCTCACAGTATCAACAGGGCACTTTTAAAGTAGATTTGCATAGATACCAGACCCTGGTACATAAATAGGCTTTCAGCACCTGACCATTTTATTGTGTATCAATATGGTATTGCAGCTACGTGTACATGTAGGCCTCGCTAAATGTGTAGAGGATTTAACAGTTGGATTGGACAACGTGATTGGAGCTGGGTAAACATTGTGTTGAATAGCAAAGCAAATGCATGATTCAGCAATGTTTCAATCCACTTTTTCAAGAGGTTTGATTTGATGATTTTTGGGTACTGCTTCATCCCCCATGATGGGGAAATAGCCCTTTTCACACTGTATCTCCTATCCCCTTGAAATACAGCCTTAGGAGGCCCCCACCCCACCAAAAAGTTATCTTTAACCAATATTCATAAATACCCCAGACAGTTTCTCTACTCCTACTTGTGGAGAGCGCATCACGTGGGGGTGTTTAAACCTTTGATAATGACCAGCTGGAGCTGTTTATAACAAGCTGGCTTCCGCGTGTCGGGCGCGCAAGATTATCACACGGATCGCAATTCATAGCTATAGTAACAGCGCATAATCTAAGCGCGCTTGAGTCTAAGCAAGCGCGTGCGCGTACACACAGCCCACGCGCATCGAACAGACTCTCCACAAAGTTTTGGGGGAAAATATATCAAACCTCGAACTTTCAACTGTTAAAGTGTCTATAACTGTATTTTTTTACGTTTTTTAACAAAAGGGCATTTTATGAATGGGAATAAAGAGTAGTGACCATTTGCCAGTGTAGATCAGGGGTAAAGAGAGCCATTTAACCCTGGGGTTGCTCCTGGGGAAGTAGAATAGTGTGGAAAGGGCTTATGTTATCACATGTGTACATGGTGGTCCATATCTTAAAGACTCGAGGGGTGTTTTTATTTGAAGAGAGACAACCTGAAGGGCCTTAGGACTCCCCATATCAAATTGAGCAGAGGATAAAAGTTTGGGTCAGTTGACAATTTTCCCTGTAAAAAGCTGTGGGACTTCCAAGTATTTTTAAAGAATTCTTTAAATGTTTAGTATTTTGCGCTGTATGTTATGTTTATTTTATGGGGTGCACCCTGGGTATAGAATGATAACATCTGATGTGCTGCCATTCATGAATGGTGTGGGGGTGGGTGGGTGTAAAATGCAGCTATCCACACAAATGTCTTGAGTGTTGTGTTTTGACTGGCAATAGTAGAATTACTGTCTACAAAATTGTCTGCACATCTAAATGTAAAGTCTGCACATGCATGTGATGAGAAGGTCATTTAAACACGCAGCTGTCTGACTCTGAATGAATTGTAACCAGGGATTAGCTGGACAGTGGGTACAATACATTCATTGTCAGCCCTTGTCATGACTAATGTTACATAATGATGTCTGCATCAGACACAGGTGTCGCTGGGCTGAATGTCCAATGAGGAGCTATAGTCTTCCAATGAAGGGACAGATCAAAAGAGTCTGATGGCATGGGGTCTTTAGCTGTTCAAATGGTGGGTGGCACAAGGGGGGGGGGGGGCTGAGAAGATCTCTGATATTTTGTAGGCCCTAAAAATAGTCTATTTTAGACACATTTGAGAGCCAAAGAAGGGGCCAGTGAAAAAATGGTGCCCAATTGTGAACTAGATCTTGTTGACTTCCATGCCAACTTTATGTATTTTGGATGTCACAGGCACTGAAAAGTGGTGCTATTTGACAAGAAGTGTCTTAGAGAAATTTTATCAAGATGGATGATTGGTCGTATGGAAATGTATACAGGGGTTTCAGTTAGGGGGGGGGGGGGTAGAGGCCATTCACTTACTTGACTGTCTGTATACTTTATTTTCCTTGATTCACCTTGCCTTTATAATAAGAACATAATTACTAAATGAAATGTTACAATATTTTTTTGTTGATCAAAAAAGCATTGCTTGAAAATAAAATAGGGCCTATTATAACATCTTGCTCAGTAAAGAGTTAATAAACACCACATGGTGCAATAGACTGATCCATTAAGCTCCGCCCAATTGAGTATTGACCAATCACAATCCATTGCGCAACCAAAAGTCTGACAAATAAAGTCTGACATGCGTGCGTGTATGCTTGGCGCTCGCGGCAGAGTTGTGCAGAATGGCATTGGAGAGGCTCACGTGTTCTTGCTCACACATGCGCCGTGGGAGAAGCCTAAAGGATCTATCTATTAATTCCTACTCTGGCTGTGTTCTGATTCAAATCTCTTTGTAGTTTAATATCAAATAAGCACAAACATGTATGACTGTGGATCTCTGCTACTACAAGTTTACCTGAAAAAGAGGTGGTCAAACATTGGGAATTTTTTTTCTTCAAGAAAATGCTTTTTAGTGGCTCAATAGTATATGGTCTTAGGAAAAAAAGTAGGATAATTTTATTAAGTAGAAGAGCTGACCTACATGAAGACATGGTGTAGGCCTTTTTAGTCTTTTCAGGCTATTAAGGGAAAAGGTGGGGAAAATGGGAGGGGGGATCGTAAATCATACTGAAGACATAAGATTATCATGTTTGTCTCAAGCAGAGGGCCAGGGAGACGAATGCGACAATTCCATCCCCTCACACACAATCTTTTCAAAACGTGCGCTTTTGGTATTACGGCTTCAAACAAACAGACAGACAGCCGAGCATAAGCCAGAGTGGACGCCACAGTCGTTGTGGTGTTAAGGCCTGAGTATTAGAGTCCATGTGGGGTGTCGTGGCCGAGCGGTTAAGAGCTCTGAATTCAAGCTCTGCTGATTCTGTTCAGCAGAGTGTGAGTTCGAATCCCGGTCGTGACACTTGTGTCCCTGAGCAAGACACTTAACTATTATTGCTTCTCTCCACCCAGGGGTAAATGGGTACCTGTGAGGCAGAGATGGTTCTTGTGATTGATTTAGCCGAGTAGCGCATTGGTTGCACAAGGCTGTATACTCCCCAGGGAGCTGAGATGGTTTAAGGAGTGAATTAAGGCCCAGTGACCAGGGCTAATATCTTGAAGTGCTTTGAGACACCCGTTCGGGAGTGAAAAAGCGCTATATAAAAACTCAATGTTATTATTATTATTATTATTATTATTATTATTATTATTATTATTATTATTATTATTATTATTATTATTATTATTATTATTATTATTATTATTATTATTATTATTATTATTATTATTATTGTTATTATTATTATTATGTGCAGACATAAAATACAAATGTCCTCACTGGTAATCAAAAGATGTTCATGTGCATAATCCAGGGGTGAGAGTCATCACTAAAATACTAAATGTCTGAAACCATGCTCTAATTTAAGGAGGTACATTAAAATGGTGACATTTCCATCTTTTGATAACCCTTGGAATTATTTCAGCTTCTGGAAACAGGAAACACTATTCTCGCCACAAAAACCAAAACAGCTGACGGAGCAGAATTTCTTTATAATTATAAGTGGAGAAGAAAACGTCAACCTTTCTTTTTTACCAGGAAGGCATAACAAAGTCTAAATTCAGATTTAAAGTCTGACATCTCTCATTCATGACAATCTTAGTGGAATGACTTTTCCTTTTCAACTCCAACTAGTCCAGTTATACAAGAAAACTAAGTTCAACGGTAAATCTGCGACTGGCTGGGTATATTGAAAAGGAAAAAAAAACACACCTCTAGTTCATGGAAGGAAAATTGCCACAAAAGAGCATCTGGCTACGGTAACAATCATCTGAAAAGGGATTACAGGACTCTAGGAATTAAGGAATGTACTTTACACCGTAGTACAGCTGCATAATATGTAGCCTGTGGCAACAAAACTCTCAACACGCAATCAAAGTCTGGGCTGGAGCACCATTTACCTGGCCCGGTCATTGACTTTAAAAATGTCCATTCATGTATAATGTATATTTCAAACGACTTCTTGTACCAGAAACACAAACCAATATGAAGAATTGATACTGTATTTAGAAAGATTAAATGACAAAATGATTGTCTTTCCCTTCTCTTTTCCTTAGATATTGTCTAAATACAAAAAAAGTGAAAAAGACACTGGATGTGGAATTTGAGCGTGGGGAAAAATTTGATTGTGGATTTGCAAACCACACAGGCAATATCATTGCTTGTTTTCAGAGAAAATGTTAACATCATACCCTTATACTTATTTATTCTGTTTGAAAGGCATTTTGTGAATGATTCATAATTTTGCAATACAATGTGTATGTATCCTTGATATTTTAAAATATGATGCCAGAGTGTGTAACAGACACAGTATCAACATGACATGTAACCTAGATACCTTACATTTGCATTATCAATGTTACATCTGATATTTTCCTTCAATACTCAATTCTCCCGCTCTACAGGACAAATTGTAGCAATATAAAAGGCAAATGGATGACTAGAAAAAGACGCTTGTTTTTTCCCAGAGATTGTATCGAAAACAGAACATGTTTTTAGACTGCTCTTACAAGAACTGCCGTCTCCACAAAATGTACATTTCATTAAAACCATTTCGTCATTTACCATCCCCCATTTTCATTTTGGTCTACAGTTGAAATCCAAAGAGTAGCCAGTCTGATTTCTGTCACTTTTCATTGATTCCATAAAACTCAGAATCTGGTGAATATAAAATGGGCCGCATGCACTTTGACGTCAGGCAGCAGGGTGCTACAAAGAGCTGAAAATAGTTGTTGCTCATTGGCCAATCCTGTGTGCTACGAATACAAACATGATATTGTGTATTTCCATTGATTAATCACTGTTTTCTCAAAGATATGATGGGGGATTACGTCAATGTATTTAATATTAATGGTTTATTTATTCATAAATATTTATAAAAGACACTGGCAGTAAAAAAAACCTGAATTGTCTTAAATTACTCTATTAAAGCTTTCAGATTTATAGTCTGTGCGAGTCTCGTGCGAATTGACAACCAGAATTGATCAACTCAAATAAAGACTACATTTTCCAATGAAACCAAATCTTCTTTTTAAATTATAATCTGGGGTTGAACAAAGAAAGATTGACTACACAATATTTTCAACAAAGTCATAATTCATAGCCTCAAGTATGTGTACTGCTTTTATTAGAAGATTAAAAACCATCTACCATAAAGATGATTTTCATTCAAGAACACTAATTCATTTACTGTTGGTTTCCGTCAACAAAAGGATTCCGGTATTCCCAAATGAGGCCATTCAAAACCAAATTAATTGCGGCATTGTGACGATACCTGCGACTGATGAGAGGTAATGAATGTCATTGTGTCGTAATATGGATTACAGCGTTTTGAGAATATTTTGGGGATGACAAAGTGTGAGCTCTGACTGTATGTGATAACTGCCTCACCTCAGCGATTTGCACGGAACTATGATGCTTAGCAGAAACAGGTTACTGTTACTGGAGTGTGTGTTTTGGTGACCCTGACCAGAAACAAGTTTCTGATGTGAAATTCACCGGCTGAAACAATTTCTAAGAGCTAGGCAAACATGGTTCAGTACCATAAACAGTTTATGACATAGTATTAATTCTTTGAAATGAACTCTCTCAAACTATACACCCTTATTCTTTATTTGAATTTCATGTAAATGGAACTTTCGCGTAATGATTATAACATTATTAATTTTGGTTTTTACCCATACACCGATGTGTGTTTGCACTGTATACTCAGTACTTTCCTGAGTCCTGTGAAAAAATATCACAGGCATCTTACTCGGGTGGGATTCGAACCCACGACCCTTGTAATTCTAGGGCAGTGTCTTACCAACTAGACTAACGAGGTTGCCTGGTAACTAGAAGCAGATCGAAACCTATGTGTTGGCAGCGGGTACCACAATGATTATAATTAATATTCTTTATCCCCGATGCAAATTTAACCTCTCTTATGATTATAGCATTGTTGGAATTCCGTACATTTTTCCACTTGTTTGTAATATCCACGATTTTTAATAAATCAATTAGTTAACTGAAAAAAACCTCAGTTCTAGTTTGGTTCAAACATGGGTAGGTAAACTTTGATACACACCAGAATTGACAGATATCTTACCAGGCTCAAACTCATCACTTGAATGTCTTTTTATAAACAAAGATATTGAATTGAGAATTAGAAGACCAATGGACTTTGAGTTTACTGGCCTGATTTTAAAATAACTGGCCTCGGGCCCGCGGCCCAGTGTTCATTTCAAGCTTAATGAATACTAATGTTTCTGGCTGGGTTCACCAAAACAACCCCCTGACTACATGACATCTAATGTTACTGGTGGCCCATTAATTATTGTGCTAAGCAACTCAATTTTATGCTTCACAGAAAATAGTCCAAGGTCCTTGCTGGCAATTTTACATCAATAATCAAAGGCAATAATGGCTCGGAGTCACCACAGAAAACGAAATGATTCATAGAAAACGCAATAAAGCCTCACAAATCCCCATATGTTAAACTCACTTTAATAATAACCTAATTCCATTTTTAAATTATCATCAATACATTAATTATCAATATTTTCTCCAATGCATTGTGTGTTGCGGATTGATTTGTGCAGATGTGTATTGTTGTCCTTTGTGGAGGGTTAATTTAATTATGTTTGATTTAAGAGCAGGGTCATTGTTTGATTTTTGTCAACGTTATAATTATTTACCTATAAAGGAAAATCGTAAAAGCTAAATAGACCGGATCGAATAGCCCATTCGTTGCTATGAAAGTGGCCATTTTGAAGGGCAGGCTGTATGTGCGTCTTAAGGCATACATCAATGATTTCTGTGACATACATATGCGCACGTACATCCAAACGCTCACAGACGCCATGTTGTAGGGCAGGTTTTTGAGTGGTGACGCCGTATTCGTTATGGTATACAACTTATTTGTGAAAGTTTCAGTTGAACAGTGTGTTGAGAAACAGGAGAAAAAATGTACACAGTGACTGCCAACTGTCAGGAAGGTGGAATCCATCCACACTCCATTTCTCTAGCCGCAGCATTTAAGAATGGACACCACAGAAATGTGTAATCACCAATTTCAATTATAACCATCTGTCTCATTGTAACTTCATGAATCTGACTCAAACACTGCCAAGTCCCATTCCCTTCACAAGAAGTCGCTTTTCTATTGCCCGCAAAGAGAAATCTTTACACCACTTCCTCGAGTAAATACTTTGAAAAAGACTTATCCCATTCAGGAGTCAAAGATCATGTGAATAAAACACCTAATTGTTCATATTAATTTCGATTTTCTATTGCCCGCAAAGAGAAATCTTTACACCACTTCCTCGAGTAAATACTTTGAAAAAGACTTATCCCATTCAGGAGTCAAAGATGTGAGTAAATAATTTTTATTAACATTGGCTAATAACCTCAAAGCAAAGCGCCAACAAGATTTCTCAAATGAGAAAAGGAAGCAGTACAAAATTCCAAACAGAATTTTGTCTCAAGCACACCACGAAATCATTTCCCAAGATATTTGGCCGAGTGACCGTTCAGTTGTAACTTAATGAGAAAGAAGCAATGGAAAGGTTTTCCAGTCTAATCCCTACTCAATAGAACCTAAGTAGATATAACTGAGAGACAATGTCATAAATATAGCTATAGGCCTATATAGGATACTTCCTTTTGGACGGAAGCACTTCCTAGAAAATGTAAATCTACACAGTTGACATAATGCCAAAGTGGAAGTAAAGGACTGCATGCGGGGTCACAGCATACTATGCGGTTTATATAATGCCACCGCAACCCACTGCAACATTGGACACTATGTTTTTACAAGGGCTTTCATTCAATTCGGAAGTTTAACAGGAAGTTTTGTTTTTTTTTCAAGGCAGAGATACTCGATAGTAAGATAAAACACCTAATTGTTCATATTATTATTTACTTAAAGATATTTATACCATGTTGAATGTAATTTACTGTGGTTGTTTTTATAAAAAAAATTCTGGAGGATAGTTTTGTTATCCCGCACATTTTTTAACTATAGACAAATCTAGAAATTCTGCGTCCCACATACTATACTCGTCCTCTGCAGACTTGGAATTTTCATCTGCGAGAGGGCAGGGCCATTTTTATCTTATATACACTGTAGGGCACTTCCATTGGACAATCTTTACATCTATGTGATACTTTTGAAGGGGCACCAAGGCCAAGACCAGGGCAACAGAGCTAGGCCATGGCCTCTTTAATTCCCGACATGACCTACTTTTTTTTATGGGATGCAGAAACTGTGCCAGATCTTTCTGTACATCTCACTTTACAAGGGCACTAATTCAATATAAATTGACCAATGCATTAATTGAGCCCCATCTGACATGATGAACATGTAGGGCAAGTGCCTGCCAAGCAATGGGCCACAATGGATGAATATGCTTGGCTCCCGACCCCTAGAATGTCCGTTGAGGCAGTGCTCCTGCCGTCCACAACACACAAGACAACTATCCGAAAGGCGGCAGCTTTTTTTTTCATCTTGAAATGGGATTTGCAATTTTGCATTATGCAATTTGCATTAAGGGGCAGGCAGAGCTTAATGGATTGCTCTATTGTATAATGAGAAGTTCAAAGGCTTGATCCACGGATACTTGAAATAATATGCATTAAATTTATTTCAAAGACAAAAAGTACCAGCATTTGATGAGTGTGTGGCGCCTGTAGTAAGAACAAATGAACAGTCTGAATTGGAAACTTTATCAAAATAACACTTGACAACTCATCACTGGCATGACTCCTGAACTAATTGTTTATTGTACATATTACTTCATTCCCTACATGTACTCAGTCATCATCATTCGGCATAGACTTGCGTCCGTGGCCGCCTCGTCCTCAGGTTGTAATGGGGGGCGCACTCCTGGAGTTGCCGCCATCACCTGGTGTCTTTCAATCGGTGTAGGCACCCTATAAAACACTACAGTGAGGGCCGCTGTCAGCACATATGTCAGTGCATTTTATCATTTCCATTGTCTTAAACCCATCATCAGATACACAGCTCAGCTCATATGCCATGATATCCCAAGCTGGACTATCCCACACATCCTAGAGTGGTTTTCAATCAACTGGGGACAGTTGTTTGGTTAGGAGGGGCAGGACAAAACTCTGCTAGCATCATTTTGTGCAAAAACAGTAAATGGTCAATGGAAGATGAAACCAAATTATAAAACTTAATATATATAAAGCAAACAATTAAGTTTAAATACACCAGAGGCAAAGGACAAAAAACTAAACCAGTCATTGACAAAATGCAAAACGAACCCTCCTAACCTGGAAAAAGTGTTGACAATGTACCATGGGGGCGCTGCTACCAAGAAATTTACCAGCAGTTCTAACGAACTTGCTGTCACCCTTCACATTGCAGCTGAATAATTTGTTTATCCTTTTTTTTTTTTGGGGGGGGGGGAATGAATTGCAAATCTTGCACCACATCTGTAGATAACTAAAGAAAACATACCTTACTAAGATCTGAAATTCTGCACACGTACAATTTTGAAAAAGTCAATTACTGTTTACCACACGTACATCAACATGTATTGTAAAAACTACCCCTGTACATCACTACTCATGATGTACAGATCTTAAGTGTGCCCACACATGATGTATGCACACTGTAAGACACTTGGCCATGAACCCCTGCTGCTAAATACATGTACATGTACCATATGCAGCTAATGAAAATTTCATCATTGCTCCACAAAATTTGTTTAAAAAAATACCTACTTTGCATGGTACATCTGTTTATAAAATTGTTCATCAGAATAGCTGATTTTAACAACAGCTGTGGAATTTCCAGTTTTGATCGTTGAATGTAACAATAACAAGAACATGCCCGAAAACCCAGTTTTTGTCATGACATTGTTTACATTTGTGCAAACCGAGCTATTATTCCTACAATTTGTCCGAATGTGAACTGGTGCGAAATACGTAATTCACAATCACAGAGAACTGTATGATACTTCACTGCCTGAGTCATCTACCAGTGGTTGTATTTATTTCTCACTTGTCCTAGTACGTATAGTTATTATTAGCCCGAAATCTGGTTCAAGGTTAGTTGAGCATCCCCGTTGCGGCTGATGCACAGTACTGGGTTATGAACTCCGTTTTATATCCAAAACAATGTTGACTGATGAAGAGGCCGTGATGTATTGTTGTTAAAGGCAATACCATGTGTTGTGCACGGAGAAAAAAAGAGAGAAAGAGGATTTGTGAGTTTGGTGTGCATTGGCGATGCTCAACTGAGCAGCGTCTTTGTACAGTATGACACTTTGAGAGTGAAACTATCACTAGCCAAGCGACATGATATTTCTTTTTTTAAATTGACGGAAGTGAAGGCATTATTCAGTCATATGGTAAACTGATTTGGGATTTCCATTTCATGTGTGAGAGAGAGATACAGACTCGCAATGTCAACATGCACCAAACTGTCTTCTCACTGTGTGTCATTTTGGTTGTTAAATTGCATGTAAAGGTATCTTGCCGCACCATATTGACTCAAACGCTCAATTCAAAGTAACACATGGGGAAAATCTGACTCCCAAAATGGCGTACTGGAATTGGATCAATAGGCAGAGCTGTGAAATTTAATTGCCTTCTCTCATATAAAATCATGTCATGTACTACGTGTATTAAATATAAGTCATTGCTTCTTCAAATACATGTTTATATAACACAATTTGTATTTCCAGGAGATTTGTGGATGCTTTTCCTTTCCTTTTCCCCGAATGGATACAAATAAACTCAAGTAAAAATGGTAAGATGACGGAACAAATCCAGAGAGTGCAAGCTCAGGCTATGTCAGTAAAAGAAAAAGAAAAAAATGTAGACTTTCGTAACAGGACTTTAAACAGGCGGACAGTGCCTACAGTAAGGCAGGGCCTAAGCATTCAAGCGATGGTTTAAAAAAAAAAAAAAAGACCCTCATTTCAAAACCTCCAAAAACAGCCATGTCATAGTCTTGACCATTTATAACTTATGTCCAAGAAAGTGCATTACATATTATGAGAGATTATTCCATGATTGATCCTACCAAAACTTCTAAGAATTCTGAAACTTAAAAACGGTGAACCACAATGTATCTTTTCACAAATAATTAGCAAACACACAAAAAATTACTCAGAGACATATATTTGCACCCTGTGTAATTGCACATATCACAGGAGGCATGTAATAGAAAATAATTTTGAAAACAATGTGTCACCAAGACTTACAAATGTACAAAGCGTAAAGCACTGCAGACTGTCACTATAACTCAACCATTTTGCTCCATATAGATGGGTAAAATTAAACAGTTTTACATTCGGATTCTCACCTGAAAAACAAATTCTTGATCCCCAAGCCTCATTTTGATTCAATGCAAAATTATGTTTTAAAAAAAACACACCTCAAAACAAGATGGCGATAGTCAGTTAAGAGGTTCTATGACATGACAAATTTAACAAGTTATGTGCATAATACATGATCTTTATTAAGCTCATCATAGCTCATCATCGTTAAGAAGCTTGCGTCATCATACATTAGCAATGTACGTTATTAGGCAAGGTTATTTTTTTTTTCACTAAAAGGAAATTCTAATTTCTACTGAAGCATTTCAAAGGGCATCAAGGCAATGACCATGGGCATGAAGGCAACTGAAGTATATACATGTAGCCCTGCATCATAAATGTTGTATGTATGATAAAAAAAAGATCCTCAATTTATTTTAGGCGTACTTCACTAAAAAAAGACACGCGTGACGACAAAACATTCACAATCGTTAATTGTCCGTTGTGGCAGACGTATCTCAATAGCAAAGTATACATTGTGTTTGTACCTTTGTTTTTCGAACCGTTCGACTGTTAATCCTATATAAAAGCAGCTGTAAAATCAAACTAACCTGTGAACATTTATTTTCAAAAAATGATCGCTGCTTTGAGACACCAAAGTGAATACTTCCACGCCAGAAGAATAATTCCTACAATACACAATATTTAAGTTTGGGGGGGGGGGTAAGAACTGATATCTTTTTAATAACTACATTACTTCGAAGTGAAGTTGTTCTCAAAATGCTGTGATGGTAAGTATGTCTTAGGGCTTCTTTCATGGAATACAAACAAAAACTTTCGAAATACAAACTACCAAAGAACTGACAAACTTTTACTGGCTTATGTGTCCATGGAAAGAAACTTTTATTTTAAAGCCAGTGGACACTATTGGTAATTGTCAAAGACTAGCCTTCACAGTTGGTGTATCTCAACATATGCATAAAATAACAAACCTGTGAAAATTTGAGCTCAATCGATCATCGAACTTGCGAGATAATAATGAAAGAAAAACACCCTTGTCACACGAAGTTCTGTGCATTTAGATGGTTGATTTCGAGACCTCAAGTTCTAAACTTGAGGTCTTGAAATCAAATTCGTGGATAATTACTTCTTTCTCGAAAACTATGGCACTTCAGAGGGAGCTGTTTCTCACAATGTTTTATACCATCAACCTCTCCCCATTACTCGTCACCAAGAAAGGTTTTATGCTAATATTTATTTTGAGTAATTACAAATAGTTTCCACTACCTTTAAGCTATGACAACCCCTGCAAACATTTTAAATACTTTTGAAAAACATGGTATTTGTCCCTAAGACTCTCCATTTTAAGTTTTGAAAAAGAAAAAAAAAGAAAAAAAAGTTCAAATGATAATAAAAAAATAACAAATAAATATGTACATAAAAATTTAAAAAAGATCTTTGATAATGTTGATAATTGTGTGGATAAATTCTGCAACTTTTAATCATTTGATTGGTTTACTATGACACATTATGTGAAATAATTCCATTTGTGTCATTCGTATATATGCACACCGCCCTGCCATTGTTTGTTAGTGAAGATAATCTCTGAACTGGATACACATAGTTTATAAAAGGAAGTACAGTTGTTACCCAAATCTAGATAGCACATTGACCTGATTTTAAATTAGCGTCTGCAAGTATCTGTAGTATTAGAAGGGCACAAATTTGGAGGGAAAACCCACAAGACTGCAGCAGCTGATTTCACAAATCGCTAGGATTAATCCTTACTCGAGTTAGGACGAGTTACCCGTCCAAACTTAGGATGGGTTCAATGCGTCCTACGTACTTGGATACGGAACTGAATCCTAAGTACTAAGATTAACCCTAAGATTAGGAAGAGTTTGGTGAAATCGACGACAGGGCTTGTAGATTGAAATGTTTACTTGACCAGAATTTTATTTTACAAGCCCAGAATCAAAATGAGTTGAACAAGCATTCAGAGAAGATCTATTTCATTTGTGTTTATGCGTTTAAGTGTACTTTGATACTCTTGTGAGAGAATTGAAAGATAATACTCACATTCAAAAGTCAACGCTTTTTCACAAAGTGATTACAAAATGATGTATTTTTTATTTATTTATAAAAAAACACAAGATCGCAGGGCTTGTCCTACGCAAGCCTCAGGCCTGTGGTCCTGAGTTAATGTCGAGCCCTGTATTATTGTACAAAAACACTGTTGCATCAGTTGGTATTGTGACCAATTCTGATTTGGGTTTGAATAAATGTTCAAACCAAATAATTGCGGAAACATCAAGATCTCAAGATCAGCTTGTGGGCAGAAGCACCACACTTTGAGTTATGATTGTAAATACTGCAGTTGTAGGGTGTATAGAGTACATAAAGTGTTCAGACAAGGTCATAATGGTGGCTGTGGGCCCTTCCTACACAAACATCAAAAAACCACAGTGAAACCCAAACCAGAAATTTGACATGTCATCAAGTCTAATTTCTAAATGAAGTGTCCTGTAAACTACATCCGAAGGGAGGAGGTGAAAAAAAATACAGATTGAAAAGAGGTGGTAATGTAACCACATCGGTGAATGTTTAATAATGTGCTGGTAGTAGTGTGTAATTGGATACATACGAGTATGGGCTGAACGGAGATAGTTGTGGCTCACTGGTCACGTGTTGCTCCTTCATCGTGGTGGAGATTCGCTTCAGCCGTCGTCGTTTACCACACACACACTCTATGAGGCATCTACACTGTCATTACATGTGTAGCCTACGATGATACTGCCAGTCAGCCATTCAACTCAATTTACTGAACAAACACACAGGCTTCAAGGTACTCTTCATCACAATATCAATTCCTCACGTTACTGCTAACTGATCCTCACAAAACTATGATGCCCACAC